>NC_056737.1:1052568516-1052696016 GCF_019279795.1 Protopterus annectens | reverse complement strand
GAGAAGCAATGACTATTAGAGATCAGTTTAGTATTTAATAATTAAACAGTGACATCTGGCTAGGCAATTCTGGTGGGCAAGTGTACGAAGGTCTGTGTCTGGATTCCACGCAAACCTATTCTTGTTCTCTAGCAGGTAAAATTCTGCTATTTTCTTCCAATGGTCTTTGATGGTCTGTTACAGGCAGGAGTATGGGAGAAGAGGGGTGTAGCATCAGTGAGGGAAGAGGGGTGTTGCATCAGTGAGGTTGTGGGTGGAGAGGGGCATTGCATCTGTGAGGTTGTGAGTGGAGAGGGGCATTGCATCAGTGAGGTTTGGGGTGGAGACGGACATTGGATCAGTGAGGTTGTGGCTGGAGAGAGGTATAGCATCGGTGAGGCTGTAAAGGAAGATGGGTGTTGCATCAGTGAGGTTGTGGGTGGAGAGGGGCATTGCATCAGTGAGGTTGTGGGTGGAGAGGGGCACTGCATCAGTGAGGTTGTGGGTGGAGAGGGGCACTGCATCAGTGAGGTTGTGGGTGGAGAGGGGTGTTGCATCAGTGAGGTTGTGGATGGAGAGGGGTGTTGCATCAGTGAGGTTGTGGGTGGAGATGGGATTGCATCAGTGAGGTTGTGGGTGGAGAGGGGTGTTGCATCAGTGAGGTTGTGGGTGGAGAGGGGCATTGCATCAGTGAGGTTGTGGTTGGAGAAGAGCATTGCATCAATGAGGTTGTGGATGGAGAGGGGTGTTGCATCAGTGAGGTTGTGGGTGGAGAGGGGTGTTGCATCAGTTAGGCTGCAGTCAGAGTACCATACGGGCATCTTTTAATGACCACTGAATGTATGAAGATATAAAGGTAGTACTTCTACAATGCAGGCAATCAGAGCTTGTTTAACATAACTAGTAATTTTACTCTTCCCTGAGGAAGAAATGTAAACACCTTTGACAATATAGAGGACTTTGTGTGACTTAAACCTTTGATATCCAAACTCTGTGCAGACTTATACATAAATTGAGGTAGCACAACCCTGGAAAAGAGGAACTTATTCTGAATGCGTATATTGAATGCTATCCAACGTTTGTCTTTTCAGATTTTCTGTAGGCTGTCATAGTCTAGGTATGAGGAGGATGGATTGATGCATCAGTGAGACTCGCATCTGTGCTGTCTTATTCCAACTGGATTTGAAAAGATTGGGTAGAGCCAAGAATGTTTTTGCTGAAAACTACCGAAATTTAAATATAATATAAAAAATATAACAACAAGAAGTATCAGTCTGCAATGTCATATCTCTTCAGTTGTTTAGATATGATCTTACTGTTTATCAGACAATTGATGAGTGTCCCCCTGCCCACCTAATTCATGTGACCTAACCTTAATCCTAACCCTGCCAATACCCACCTACCCCTAACTCTTAACCTACATATTATGTTACAGAAAAACTTTCCCTAACACTTCCACTACCAAGATGACACTTGATCTCAGTTTTGTACTTGGGATGTATGATATACAGTATTTTTAGCTGGATAGTATTTTTAGATATTTTGTGATTCGATACTATGAGTTTTTTGTTTTTTTTCCTAGATATTTTGAGATGAAATATTTTGAGTTTAAGATATTTCAGGGCATACATATACATATAGATAGCTAGACAGACAGACAATATGCTGTGGTAAAAACCTTGCAGGAGTATGCATATGTATGTATGTATATATATATATATATATATATATATATATATATATATATATATAAAATAATGTACAGTGATGGTTTGTGCTCAGGAAATTTCAGTCAAATGACAAATGATGGTCAAAGTACAGAAAGAACAGCATAGTTCAGAGAACTTTGCCTTTCATAGAAGAGGGATTCTAGGCCTGAAGTGGATATGGCTCATGACCAGACTATGCTATGAAGCTGTGGAATATCAAAGAAGAAAGTCCCATGAAGTACTTAAAGGGTAAAAGGAAAACAGTTATGTCCATGGATTTACAGCAATTTGGCTTGATCTGCTGAAGGTGAACTGCTATCATTTTCATTTGTTTGAGAGGTAGACTTCAAATGTATAATGCATTATCTTCCTTGCTGCCGCTGTGTGTGTCTGTTTATAATGCGTTATCTTCCTTGCTGCCGCTGTGTGTGTCTGTTTATAATGCATTATCTTCCGTGCTGCCGCTGTGTGTGTCTGTTTATAATGCATTATCTTCCGTGCTGCCGCTGTGTGTGTCTGTTTATAATGCATTATCTTCCGTGCTGCCGCTGTGTGTGTCTGTTTATAATGCGTTATCTTCCGTGCTGCCGCTGCGTGTGTCTGTTTATAATGCATTATCTTCCGTGCTGCCGCTGTGTGTGTCTGTTTATAATGCATTATCTTCCTTGCTGCCGCTGTGTGTGTCTGTTTATAATGCATTATCTTCCTTGCTGCTGCTGTGTGTGTCTGTTTATAATGCATTATCTTCCGTGCTGCCGCTGTGTGTCTGTTTATAATGCATTATCTTCCGTGCTGCCGCTGTGTGTGTCTGTTTATAATGCATTATCTTCCGTGCTGCCGCTGTGTGTGTCTGTTTATAATGCATTATCTTCCGTGCTGCCGCTGTGTGTGTCTGTTTATAATGCATTATCTTCCGTGCTGCCGCTGTGTGTGTCTGTTTACAATGCATTATCTTCCTTGCTGCCGCTGTGTGTGTCTGTTTACAATGCATTATCTTCCTTGCTGCCGCTGTGTGTGTCTGTTTACAATGCATTATCTTCCTTGCTGCCGCTGTGTGTGTCTGTTTACAATGCATTATCTTCCTTGCTGCCGCTGTGTGTGTCTGTTTATAATGCATTATCTTCCTTGCTGCCGCTGTGTGTGTCTGTTTATAATGCATTATCTTCCTTGCTGCCGCTGTGTGTCTGTTTATAATGCATTATCTTCCTTGCTGCCGCTGTGTGTGTCTGTTTATAATGCATTATCTTCCTTGCTGCCGCTGTGTGTGTCTGTTTATAATGCATTATCTTCCTTGCTGCCGCTGTGCGTGTCTGTTTATAATGCATTATCTTCCTTGCTGCCGCTGTGCGCGTCTGTTTATAATGCATTATCTTCCTTGCTGCCGCTGTGTGTCTGTTTATAATGCATTATCTTCCTTGCTGCCGCTGTGTGTCTGTTTATAATGCATTATCTTCCTTGCTGCCGCTGTGTGTGTCTGTTTATAATGCATTATCTTCCTTGCTGCCGCTGCATGTGTCTGTTTATAATGCATTATCTTCCTTGCTGCCGCTGCGTGTGTCTGTTTATAATGCATTATCTTCCTTGCTGCCGCTGTGTGTGTCTGTTTATAATGCGTTATCTTCCTTGCTGCCGCTGTGTGTGTCTGTTTATAATGCATTATCTTCCTTGCTGCCGCTGTGTGTGTCTGTTTATAATGCGTTATCTTCCTTGCTGCCGCTGCGTGTGTCTGTTTATAATGCGTTATCTTCCTTGCTGCCGCTGCGTGTCTGTTTATAATGCGTTATCTTCCTTGCTGCCGCTGTGTGTGTCTGTTTATAATGCGTTATCTTCCTTGCTGCCGCTGTGTGTGTCTGTTTATAATGCATTATCTTCCTTGCTGCCGCTGTGTGTGTCTGTTTATAATGCATTATCTTCCTTGCTGCCGCTGTGTGTGTCTGTTTATAATGCATTATCTTCCGTGCTGCTGCTGTGTGTGTCTGTTTATAATGCGTTATCTTCCTTGCTGCCGCTGTGTGTGTCTGTTTATAATGCATTATCTTCCTTGCTGCCGCTGTGTGTGTCTGTTTATAATGCATTATCTTCCTTGCTGCCGCTCTGTGTGTCTGTTTATAATGCATTATCTTCCTTGCTGCCGCTGTGTGTGTCTGTTTATAATGCATTATCTTCCTTGCTGCTGCTGTGTGTGTCTGTCTCTCTCTTGCATTCTCTTCCCCTCTCTCTCTCTCTCTCTCTGTATAGATATATATATATATTATTCTGGACATATATGTAGAGACATAAACATGCGAACACACACACACACACACACACACACACACACACACACACACACACACACACACACACACACACACAGATAAATGGATAGCTTCTAGTATAGCATGCAAAGATAGCAAATGTGTGTTCAGAAATCTGCAGCAAATTGTTAATGTAAAAGATGTTAGCTTATTCTAAAAACACTGGAACAGTCAGTCTGTGATCTAATCTGTTTTTTTTTTCCATTTCTGAATATATCTGTCATGCTGATAAGTGACTTGTAAGTTGTGAATGTTGACTAGCAGTGCAGTATTACTGTTGCATCAGGGTGTGATGGGGTGGTTGAGGTTAAAGCATAAAATGATTTAAAAACAATATCATACAGAGTAACATGCACAGTACATTTGCAGAAATTAAACATAATGTGAAATATTCATCAGATGTGCATTTACGTACGACTTCTCATCTTTTGCTGTTGGTAATGAGTGCTTGCCTAAGACTCAAGACATTAGTACTGTATGATGTCTCCCCATAATATATTTTTCAGAAGCGTATTCACATAGTATAATTATCAAAGCCTCCAAATGACATATTTTGCTGACCACAATTCTGTCCTCTGGATCAATGAGTATAACATTCAGAAATGCAAAAAACTTCACAAGGACACATTTAACATCTGCAACACTGCTTTAATATACACATGCAAGCACTGCACCAAATGATATGTGTGATAATTTTCAACACAGTGAAATATTCTTCTATTGATATGTGTCTATTATGTCTTACTTTTAAGTATCAAAAACAGTGCTCATAAAAGTTCTGAGACCATAATGCTGAATGGTGCTTCACCGTGATCATCTTTTTTTCCCTTCAATAAACTTGATTTCATTATCAAAAAGCATGACTTTAAAGTAAGATTGAGTGACTTCCTGCATCCACATACAGCTATGGCATCAAATGTCTGTACTCATGAAAAATAAAATGAAATATTCATCTTACCTACATTTGGTTACTGTTTCTTATTACTGAGTATCAGAGAGTAATGTTTGTCAAAAAAATCAAGATCAAAATCCCATATGTCATTTCCCATAATCCTCCTTTTCACAAGTAAATTTCTGAGTTAAAATTAATACATTTTCCAGTTGTTAATGTGATTCCACAGTCCTCTAACATCGGCATGCAACTACTGTACCAAATAACATTTGTAACCATGCAAAATAAAGTGAAACATTCTTTACTCTATGCATGTTACTGCTTGTGACTAATGGCCATATCAAACTTGCCTTATGAAAACATCAGGACCATAATTCTGTATGTTGCTTCCTTGTGATCATTTTTTCTGCAGTAAAACTTTTAATATTATTAAAAATGAACCCAAAGCAAGTGTATATGAGCTGATAAATCTTCTTGGACTCAATGCACAGAGTGCCATCTGCAGTCATATAAAATAAAGTGAAATATTCTCATTGACTACATTTGGTTATTACTATCACAACTGACAAAATAGTGCTTGTCAAAGTATGAAGACCATAATGCCATAAGTTAATTCTCCATGATCACCTTTCTGTATGTAAAGTAGATTGAATAAATTCTTCAAATGACACATATTTCTGGTCCCCAGTTCTGTATTTTATGCATCTGAATAAATACAGTATTCAACCATGCAAAGATCATAATCATGAGATGGAACAGATTATCTGGTTTTGCCTTATTCGTAGAAAAGTGATCACAATGAAGCAACATACTATATTTAGCTCTAAGAAAAATAAATACAAATGCATTGCTTTCAGAAGTGTCTTTTTCAATGTTGAATTAATATGAGCTACAGATGCTCTACTTTGTGCTATTAGATAAAAGCAGCATTCAAACCAAGCAGATATCTGCTGGAGTGTTCCAGCATCCTATAAACTGTGTTTATACTGAGGTATCTTTTTTCTTTAGGTAGCGTGCTGTTCTTGATAAAACAAGTGGCACTGCTTTCAGTAATGCATTTTTGTCATAGAAATGAATATAATCCAAAATACTGAACATGGCAGCTGAAGGAACACAGCATTCAGGGGACCAGCACCATGGTAATTAATGGTAGCGTTATTGTTCCATGCTATTTACTTTTTGCTGACAGGACTGCTGGAACCACATTTTACTTATTGGAATAGTATGGATTTAAAATTAAAAGAATAATTCAGGACAGCTGAATATGTACTTGCAACTATTTTGAAATGGATTGTTAATACATAAAACAAGTATTTTAGAGTTTGCTTTTCCTCGCTGTAAGACATAAGACAAGTCTCTTTGTTATGACCCATAAAGTAACAGATAAGCTCATTACTGCACTGAAAAAGGAATAATTCTCTGTAGACGCTGTAAGTTTCTGAACAGTGTACTGTCTGTGAAGTACTTCCTAAACAGCAAGTATGCAAATCATCTCTGCTGAAGAAACACAGTTAGATTCACTTTTCAATTCACTATAAATTGTATCTATTCCATTTCTGCAAATACATTATATTTGTCTCTGGTTAGAGCTATTACTATCAACAGAGAGCATTTGCTAGAGATGTTTTAGTGAGTTACTTGCTTCACATTTTACTTATGGCAGGCAAAACATATATATATATATATATATATATATATATATATATGGGTATATATATATATATATATATATATATATATATATATATATATATATATATATATATATATATACCCGCGGTGGTGGTGCTGCGGTAGCGTTGTCGCCTCACAGTAAGACGCCGTCCGGTTCAATTCTCAGTTAAGAGCGCCTTCTGCGTGCAGACATACGTGAATAGGCATACCTTTGTTGAAGGTTGTGCGTCAGGGCTGGTAACTCGGCACTTACAAATCAACTACCAATCATTAGAAGACCAGAGTTCCACTGTGGCGACCCCTAACCGGGAAAAAGCCAAAAGGCACAATATATATATATATATATATATATATATATATATGTGTGTGTGTGTGTGTGTGTGTGTATATATATATATATATATATATATATATATATATATATATATATAGATATAGTTATGATGATAATAAACCAATGGGTGTTTTATTGTTCTTGAACATCTTGAGAACTTTAGATCAACAAAGAAGAGTGTTAACAGTGGAAATACTTCACAGAAAGAATATGTCAAAAAAGGACACTGGAGCTCGCTTGTCAATGACTATGCAGGTGTAGAATGCAGTTGATGTTTTGTACGTTGATGTAAAACACTGTTGAATAAAACAAGGTTGTTCTATAATGAATAAAATCCACAACAAGATTAAAATCATATGTCATGTTTCTAGGAAATGCTCAAAAAATGTACATATATATATATATATATATATATATATATATATACACATACATACACACACACATACACACTCATACAACAAATAAACCTGGTTACACCCCTGATCTAAGGCACATGCTAATACACAGCTCACAATTTTAGCCTCCAGTTGTGCATACAGATAGAGTATGCCATAGTGACATAATAACTACATTAACTAAGCATGATATCCTAAGTAAAAAAGGAATATGACATTATTTATTACAACACTGTCTGTTTACGATGTGAAATAATTAATAGTAATCATTCTACACAGAATTCAAGGACAAAGGTATCATTATTTTGTGCATGTTATTAAATTAATAGTTCTATGTATTCATTTAACATGCTTTCTGTTGTAGAACATGATTTATAACTGTTTGAAATAAAGTGTACCACAACACAGAATCCAATTGGAAAGTGCACCTGTTAAATAGTCACTCATTTCATCAAATTGCATACACAGCAGAACATGGACTATGTATATGTAAGTTTACAATGTCCAATGAACACATCAGAGAAACAGACAAACGCAGATTTTGTAAAACAGAACTGGAAACAGTTGCATATCTTTTTGCTGGGTCTGATACACTAATGGCAGAAGGCCTGTATACTGAAAGGCATAATAACGTGGCAATACTGTTGCATTGGGGATTGTGCAAACAATATAATATTGTAATTACTGAGAAGCATTAGAAACATGAGCCACAAAGCATTACAGAAAATAATGAAGTTTATATCACATGGGATTACCCAATATCAACAGTTCAAAAATAGATGCAAGAAAACCAGGTATATTAGTCTATGAAAAGAAGACAAAAGTAGCACTGATCACTGAAATTGCTACACCCAGTGATTATTGTGTCTTATATACAGTGAGACAACAAAGTCATAAAATACCAGAATTTGCAAGCAGAAGTAAGGGCAATGTGGAAGGAGGATACCCAGACAGTTCAAATAGTAGTAGGAGCAATGGGTCTCATAACAAAGAATTTACAGTCATATTTAGATGTGCTAACGAGACATGTGACTCCACACGAATTACAGGAGGAGTCAATTCTGGACACATTGTGGATGCTGCAAAGAGCACTTCTGGCTAACATCAAAGATTGAAACAAGGGAGGGGTGGAGCCTAATGCCTTACTGAAAGCAGCAAATTTTTGAGCTCCACATATTCATACTAGAAATAACAGGAAAATCTTCTTATTATTAAATAATTCTTGATAAATCTTATATGAGAAACTATTAGCAATAAATCCACCAATTTTGAAGAAGAAATTCTGAAATTTTCCTGTCAAAAAAAAACTGAAGACTAACTAAGCTGTCTAGAAATGAGCAACTCCAAGAACTCTCACTCAGACTCTACTCTGAAAAGAGAAATCCAACAGATATCAGCTACCCTTCAAGATTTATCTCTGAAGATGGACAAATTTACTGAAAACCTAGAAAACCTTAAAGAAAATTGCCAAAAGCAAACTGAAGTCTTTAAGGAAATTCTACAGCAGCAGCAACTAAAACTATTAGACATCGAAACATCTCTAAATGATATCGACGGAAGGCTAAAAGAAGACCTTCATAGTGAATTTCTAATACAACAGAATACCTGCCTAATAAACAAAATAGATGATATTGAGAATAGGGAAAGAAGAACAAACATAAGAATTTTTGGAATCCCAGAGAAGACCAAAGGAGAGGACATCATCTCATTCTTGAATTCTTGGTTACCTGAAATCTTAGAGCTGAAAGAGGGCTTATCTTATGGAATCGAAAGAGCACACAGAGCCATTGGAAAACCACTCCCTATTTCATCTAAGTCATCTCCAAGATCTATAGTGGTTAAATTTCTGTCTTTTATGGACAAAGAGCTGATCTTGAGATCTGCATGGAGGAAATGTCCACTTACTTATAAGCAATCCCAAATAAGATTTGATAATGACTTTTCATCAAGAGTCTTGGAATAAAGAAAGAAAACTTGGCCCTTAGTGAAATTCCTAAAACAAAACAAAATAAAGTCACAACTTGTATACCCTGCCAAGATCAGAATTCATCATAATAATGACATGAGAACTTTTAATAACATTGAAGAAGCCACTTCCTTCATTAAAAACTACAATATAATCTCACTACCAGAAGAAATGGATTGGTCAAATTCAACCTCCTTAAAGAGAACCTCGGGAAAACATACTTGGACTGATGTGAGAAAAAAAAACAAAAGACTGATATTAAGAACATTGATGATACAAATTTTCTCTCAAAGCATTAACCAAGGTATGATTCTTATAGATAGCCTTGGTTTCATCACACTTCAGACACATATATAGTTTTCTTTTTTTTTCTAGAAAGTATCATAATCTATATGTTAATGTAATAATATAGTAGGGGACTGGATGGAATTATAGTGTTTAAGTTATACAGTTTCATGCAATTGAAAAGTTTATTTTTTTCTTTCTTATTCTTCTAGTTAAATTCTCACTCATAGAGCATTAACATTTTAATGAAATGCCAGTGTCATTCTAAATTTATTAACATAATGATTATTAGTTACTGTGGTAAAATTTTAATAATTTAAATCCAACTCTTTATAAAGTGTCTTAAAATAACATTTCTTAAACTTTTTCACATGAGTGTGAGAAAACGTTAAAAAAAATCCGCCCACTAGCGGTTTAAAATTCTAAAGAGCCGTTAGCGGCTAAAACTGCTTTAAAATATATTCTTGAGCTCTCTAGTCATGTTATTTCTTAATTCTCTTCACTAAAATTGTCCAGCATTCCATTTGTAATATAAGAAACATGTTAGCATGCTGAGTTCATAGAACACTTCATTAGTTCGTGAATGATGTGCTTCGCGCACTCCCACAGAGACCTTCTTGGTAGTTAAAATATAAAAAGAAAAAACGAACATTGATCTGAGTTGCAGCCCCTTTATAGATTAACTTGTACTGCAGAAACAAGGTCTCTAAAACATAGATTAGATGTTAGTAAAGAATGGGTAGGAAAACGTATTATACATAAGAAGACTACGCTACACATGTTTTCATAAAGTCATTTAATACCTGTCTTCTTTGTGAAAATGTCTCATATCTGATACCTGATTTTATACGTAGACAGTTTAATTTCTTTTACAATACAATAATCTAGGGTAAGCTAATTGGTGGGAGTTCTGTTACTTATGACAGTTAGTGCTAATATAAGTAAAGACTAAATCTACTTGCATTTGAAAATTGTTCTACATTTACTTAGTAAATAACATTTCTTGATTAGTATTGTGTACTCAACAAGCATTAGCTTGTGATACTGTGTAATCGACAAGCATTAACCTGTAGTAATGTGTACTTGATATTGATGTTTCAACCTTAGTTAACCTTCACTTTCATTGGCTTTACAACTGAATCAGTAAAAGAGCAGCAACATAAAGCAGAACAAACACAAAACAAAGCTAAAATTGGAATGCTCTGCCAAACGTGAAGCAATTGAGAAATATGTAAATGTATGCAACACCATTTGCTATACACATTCTCTGCTGTCATAGTGCTGTACTGACATCTGTGTATAAAATGTCTTAATTTTATTGCAGAGTAAGCATTATTTGCTGTATTTGTTCACCACTATAACAGTGTTCTAGGTACATTAGTATACCATAAATATCCGTACTAGTATCTAGGGGTACAGAAGTATCAACAGTGTACCATTCTTTACATTCCAGAGCCTAAAAACAGTATTATAGGGACAAATGTGATGTAGGAGCTCATTATGTATCTCTAGGAAACAGCATGATATATTGCTGAACTGCTGTCAGAATATTCTTGAGAAATGTATATATAAACTGCACATTATGTATGTGTTTAGGTCTCTTTTAATTTGTTGAGCTCGTGTTTTGCTGAGCGTTGGTTGTCTGGGACCGGTTTGTCGAGTGTGCAGGGTTCTGGAGCCTGAATATGTCAAATCCCATTTAAGTGAAACAGTTAACGTAAGATTTGTGGTGAGAGAAATTAAAGCACATGTATACAGTGTTACATATCTTCTCGTACTCCATACTTGTTCTATGGGATAGCGGATTTGATGGTAGGTGTGGAAATGCTCGGGATGTGGACAATTGTTTTCGCAGCACTTGTGGATTTGGTTGGAGACTGCACTGCAGCGGCGATCGGAAAATTTACCCTGTTTCACTATAGTGCGGTCTTGGAGTTGGTGTATATGGTTTGCAACAGTTCTCCTGCAGAAATTCTGGGGAGTGTTTGTCTGTGTTAGTGGGTTTTTGAATGGTAGGTCTTTCAGTGTTTAGTAGTTCGATGTGGTCGGGTTTTGGGATGCTGTGTGCTTGGCGAGGTGGTCTCAGTTGTTTGGCGTTCGGTGGAGCGTGGGTTCGATGGATGAAATGAGACCCATGTGTTCATAGGTAAATAATAGGCCAACTGTTCTTGGGACCATCTTAAGCCTAGTGGTATTATCTCATTGGATGTTTAAATTATCCTTATGATTTTATTCTACATTAAATTATTTATTTTATTATTATTTATAATTAAATAAACAAATAATATTATTGTATTATTATTTATAAATAAATAAATAAATATTCCTGTACTTTCCATTTGTGAATGAAGGTTTCCTGGGTTATATCACCAAGTATTGAAAAGGGACCTTACTGTAGGACCAGACACTGAAGTGTTATCTCTGTCCATTAGTAGAACAAGGGACAGCCCTAGAGAAAATTTCCTCTTTCTCATCCATTGATTCAAGTTGTATTGGAATAGGGTCATGGATGGGCTTTGTTTTGCTAGGATGGGAAGTCTATTCCAGAGTAGTGGTATCCTCTGTGATATGTACATACTGCTCTCCTTCTTCAAAATGTTATTCAATACAGACATTTCTTGTTGAAACATACTGTACCTGACAACTGATTTTTTTATGGAGGTGGTTTATTTTCTTTCATGGTATTGTGATTTAGTGTAAACTATCTTGTGGGAGCTGATTTGTTTGTAAAGGTGAACTAATACATATGAAGACTAAATTTAGTAATATTAAAAACTCCCCCCCCCACAGTCGGAGCAGCTTCATAACAAAAAACAATGTCTTGTGTATCAATCATCAGTCACTGTTCATTTTAGATGATAAGTTTAAAAGAATATTTAGTCAGAATTTTTTATGATTATTGAAGAAACGACAGCTGAACACTTGACAAATACCATGGATGAGCATTTCACTGCTGTCTAAAAGAAGGAAGAAGTAATGCTCTAATCTAATTTAGTAATTGTGAATTGAGCTCTAAGGCAATGCATTTTGATTAATATTGTTTGTGATGTGCATAAGAACTCTAGATTCACTAAAAAGCATCTTATTTTGTTCAATCTGAAATGGATAAACCTGCAGAAAAACATCCAATGACTTTTGTTATAAGCAGATTTGCAGTAAATATATTAGTAACTGGGACGTAGGATATTCTGTATGTAAGACATAATTAAACTATTAGCAGTTTGAAGAATTCATACTAAAATGGTATGTCCTTTAATCGATTCATGTGAGCATTTGGATTGGATACCGTTATTTTATAGTAAAAGGCTTTTTATGGGCATTTCAGTTTAAGTGCCTAGATAAATTCACATTAAGAGAGGCACTATAATTAATGAATGACTAAACAAATGACTAGGTAATACTCAGTTCAATTTTTAGAGAGTGTATTACTAATGTAGTAACTACTAGAAGAAACAAACAAATATTCTAATACACACTAAAAATACTGAGGAACAAATGAACTGTGATTTTCCTTAGTAGGTTTAAAATTTAGACTCAGATCAGGGAAGACTACAACCATAGGAGACACAAATAGGTGGTAGCTTCCTTTAAATAAGACTAAAACACATAGACAAAGTAGAGAAAGAAATAGAGAGTGAGAAGGAAATACTCGGACAATTAATCACATTGTGATGATGGAGTAGTAATACCCACACAAATGATGAACTAATCTTTATATCCTAAGTGAACAGCTTTGAATTTGAGCAAATGAAGTAAACTATGTAAATTAACTTAGTAATTATATTAAATGAACTTAAACTGGCTATTAAATGATATAAAGATTTTAATTAACAAGTGTACTTTTAAGCTAAAGGAATATACTCTACACCTACATTCTAAGATGTTAATAGAATGATGTCTAAACAAAACAATAAATGATAACATATATTGTTCATATCACAAGAAAAGTATGACTTATTCTTATGTGATTAACATATTTAGCATGGATAAAAACTCAATTGTAAATAAAAACAAGTATAAATATGTTCATCCCTATACTTTCTTTATTAAAAAAAGTAATACTAACCCTAATTATTGTTATAACTTCAAGTAAAAGATTAATTACTTTGATGAGTTGAATTTCCAAGGAAATAGTTTTAGTGTTTGATATACTCTTTTACCAAATTTAAATATTTTAAGATATCTTCAGGATTTCAATAAATGGAGCTCAACCTTAAACATCTTTTTTCATGCGATTGACAAACTCGAGGGAAAATCTGTTTGATCTTATTAGTTCAATCAGATTAGGAGTGCTAAGCACTTCATGTTTGTGGAATAATGTAATAAAGTTATTATTCATTCAAATAAAATGTGTTGTTACTTCATTTTTCATTTTTTATTTTCTTTTGTGGCCCAAATTGAAACATTTGTTAAATTATCGAAGAAAGAAATTCATTCAATCCAAATTACTTTAAAAAAATATATATATAATATATATATTTTCACAAATCTTCAACAATAATAAAACTTTAACAATGTATCTTTCTAAAATCATAATATAATTATCTGTAGAAATGACAGACATAACATTGCTTTCTTTAAATATCAATGGTTTAAATAATCCAATAAAAAGATCAAATTTATTACGATACCTAAAATTACAAAAAGCACAAGTTATATTTCTACAAGAATCTCACTTTAAAACTGATGACAACTTTACTTGGATACCCAATAACTACTTAATTCTTTCTCACTCCTCATATAAAAAAAAAAAAAAAAACTAGAGGAGTCTTAGTTTTACGGAGAAAAAGTGTACCTAATCCTCAGGTTATTTACAACTACGAAGATAAAGAGGGGTTACTATCAATTGTAATAATAAGATTTCAGAATAGAATTTGGACTCTGGTAAACGTATACTGGATTCCTGGAATAGGAGTATCTACAGTTAAAAAGCAAATAGAACTAATTAATAGGGTAATTAAGGGTATCCTAATAATAGAAGGAGACTTTAACTGTATTCTAGATAACTCTGAGACAACTAATAAAAGGAATCTATGTCTCACTTCCACAGGAAAATACGTTAAGAAATGGACAGAAAACTTAAAATTAATTGATACATTTAATTTTAAAGAACCTAACTCATTATTATACTCACATAGTGATTACCTATTTAATACTCAAACAAGAATAGATAAAATATTTATATCTCCGGACTTAGATAGGAAAATAATAAAATTTTCTATCATTCCATGTCCACTCTCTGACCATAATTCTCTAATCCTTAAATTACAAATAGACTTTAAAAGACTAAATTTCACTTCAAGAATACCAGCTTACATTACTAAATTAAAACAATTTAAACCATGGCTAGATTCAGAAATTCAATATTTTTTAGAAACAAATTCCACTGATGATACAAATAATATAATAATATGGGACACTTTAAAGGCCCTCTTATATGGTAAAATTATATCTTGGTTCAAAAACAAAACAAAAGAATGGGAATCAGAATTGCACAGCATCCAAAAACAAATAACAGAAATTAATGCAAACACTTCTGATGTAAGAAGTCCTCAGGTAAAAAAAAAAAAGAAATTGAAGAATTAAATAAAAAATGCAATGAGATTCTAACTCATAAGAAAAATTTGGCATTGGAAAAATTAAAATTTAGTTCACTTTCAACATCTCCAAAACACTTACATAACTTAGCAATGAGAATAAAAAAGCAAAATATGGAAAATAATATTACAAATATTGTACATGAAGGAAAAGGTAATAAAAAAGTGTCAGACATAAATGATATCCTAGAAGCTTTTAAATTCAATTATACTAATCATTATGGAAACAATGAAAACAAAACTATTTTAATAGAATCAAAAATAAGTAATCCTGTAATTAAAAAAAATACCTGAGAAATTAAAAATTGATATTGAAAAACAAATCTCTCTCAAGGAAATAAGTGACAAAATCAGAGAGAGTAAAAACAACAAATCACCAGGAATAGATGGCATAATAATGGAATTATACAAGATACTCCCAAATTCAGCAATCTCTTTACTTCATAAGACACTAAATGAAATTCAAGCCCAAAACATAATTCTACCATCCTGGAGGTACTCATTAATTACTCCAATATAAAAAGAGAACAAGGATTCTTCCCTCTGTAGCTCATACAGACTGATTTCCCTACTCAATAATGATTACAAAATATTTATGACTATATTAGTCAATAGAATTAAAAAATCCTTGACTCAAATCATAAACGAAGACCAAACAGGTTTTATCTATGGCAGGCATGCTTATGACAACATACAAAGAATCCTAACCATTATTGATATATTGAACAGGGATAATATAAAAGCTCTCATAATTACACTAGATATAGAAAAAGCATTTGATTCAGTCAGTTGGGATTACTTGTTTAGAATTTTAGAACTTTTTGAGTTTCCTTTAAATTTTATTAATTTGATAAAGAATATATACAAAGATAATTTGGCCTAAGTAAAGTTAGGTCCGTTCACATCAGAAGCTTTCAAAATAACTAAGGGTACTAAATAAGGTTGTCCTATGTCTCCCATTCTATTTGCCTTATCAATAGAACTATTTGCAATAACAATATGTAGAGACTCAAAAATTGAAGGATTAAATATTCACAATCAATTTAACTCTAAGGTTATGTTGTTCGCTGATGATATACTACTAACTTTATCTCCAAACGAAGAATCTTTACAAGAATTAGAACTACAAGTGGAACATTTTTTTCTAAATTCGGGTCTTTGTTTTAATAAATCTAAATCAAAGCATATTCTACTAAACAGAAAAGGGGACTTTCACTTGAGAAAATATCATATACTCTGAGAAAAAGTCTCTTCTTTGGAATATTTAGGAATTATTATATCTGATACAATAGATACTACTCTGACTTTAAACTATAATAAATTTTTAAACTGAACACGAACACATACAGAAAACTGGAATAAATTAAATCTAAAATTTGAGGACAGATTACAGCTAATAAAAATGATATTACTACCAAAAATAAATTATATAGCGCAAGCAATAACTATAATTCCAAATAAAAAAATTCTAAAAGAAATTCACAAAAATCTATTACATTTTCTATGGTATTCAAAAAAGAATAGAATTGCTTTCTCTCATCATATTAGCCCATGGGAATTAGGAGGAATTAACTTACCAGACATAGAGACATATATCAAAGCCTCTATCTTTAAACTAGTATTGAATTGGATAAACCCACATTTCTCTTCTGCTTGGAAAACCCTACATATGATTATTTTTTTAAATGAAAACAAAATAACAAAAAATGCATTTTTGAACAATCGCAAGAATATGTTCTGGCACATATTATGTATTAATTTTCAAAATAATATACCAAAACCCTCCAATTTAACATACTTAAATTATATCTATAATCTATTCAGATCCTTTATAAACTCAAATCCTGACATAAAACTATGGTTTGAACTATTATTGCCATTTAATATCTCAAAAAAATGTAAACAGAAAATTCATGATAACACACTCATAAATTGGGAATCCAACAACCTCATATGCTGGATCCAATGTATAAACAATCTCAAAGTATTAAGCAATTAACAAGTTATAAATGAATTTGATATAACAAATGTAGACTGGATAAATCTCCAAACATTTTTACTTTACTCCAAAGATTTATGCAAAATTATTAATGATTCGCCCTTTAAAACTAAATCAAAATTCATAAACTATATACAATAATTGATCTATGGCAACTATAACTGGCCAAATTCAATGTCTAAATTATACAAAATTCTAATAGTTTACAAGACCAAAACTGATCAAAACACTTGGAATTTTATAACCAAAGGTTAAACAACAAATCTTTCAAATGATTGTAAAAATAACCTATTATACTCCATCAAACTAACTTCTAATACTCAAACTTGGAGAATCTTCACCTGGAAATTTTTACATAGAGCCTTTTATACCCCAAGCAAAATAGCTAAATTCAACCCTACACAAAATGTTATTTGTTGGAGATGCTCTTTAAGTTGTGAAGCAGATTGGATACATATTTTTTATGATTGCATTAAAAAATATTAGGATGAAATTGGCAAATTTCTCCAAGTCATTTATAATGATTCATTTGTCTTAACAAAATCTTTAATTTTCCTGAATGTAGATGAATTAGTATTTATGAACAGAAGAGATCAATATATTTTATGGACTATTTTGGCTGTAGACAGAAAGTGTATCACAAGGAAATGAAAATCTACAACCCTTCCACATTTTGAAGACTTTATATCTCTTCTAAAAGAGACTGCGCAAAAAAGAGATAAAAGTCAAGAAAGAAAGAATTTTCCCCAGAAAGTAGACAGATAACCCTTGGAACAAAATACTTACACTCATTGAAACAACACAAATGGATACAATCTCCACCATATGAGTTCAAAGAGATATAGACTTTTGTTGATTTGTGGAAAAAAATAAGAGATAAGAATTAATTTACTGAATATTATTTTTTTTATTTCTTCTTTAAATTTTTATTTATTATTTTTTATATATTCTCTTCTTTGGGCCACTTGTAAATATTGTAAATAATGTTATTGTTCTATTCATTATTATTGAATTGTAATCTAAGTTTACTGCTTTATTTAAAAACAAAATAAAAATTATTTGAGCAAAAAAAAAAGAAAGATTGAAACAAGGGGGGTGGAGTCTGAATGAAAGCAGCAGTATTTTAGAGCTCCATATAACTAGTTAAATAAGACAGGAAAAAATATTATTTTTTTTCTTCAAAGTATAAAATCTTACAGATAAAGGACTAATTTACATAATTAGAAACTTTAGTGAAGTTTTACAAATAATTTCCTGTCAAAAAGCTTGGAGATATATTCACTTGTTAAAATGAACAATTCAAAGAATTCTCATCAGGATGCTGCCTTAAAGAAGGAACTACAACAGATGGCATCTACCCTGCAGGAGTTGTCTTTGAAGATGGATGATTTTAAAGAGAACCTAGAAAATCTTAAAACAAGCAGTCAAAAACAGGCAGATACCCTCAAGGAAATGCTACAACACCAGACAAGGATAACAGGAATAGAGGTTTCTCTAAACGACTTAGAAAGCAGACTTAAGGAAGTGGAAACACAGAAAGAACTTCTTAAAAAAACACTTGGTTGGTTAATAAAGTAGATGACTTGGAAGACAGGGAGAGGAGAAATAACATCAGGATTTTCAGATTACCTGAAAACACAGAAGGTGAGGATATTATTTCCTTTTTATCAAGCTGGATCCCTGACTTTTTAAATTTAAAAGAAAGACTTTCCTTTGGCATTGAAAGGGCACACAGAGCTCTTGGGAAACCTGCCACTAACTCAACCTCTCCTCCTAGGCCAATAATTATAAAATATTTTTCATACTTGGACAAGGAACTGATTTTAAGATCTGCTTGGAGGAAAGCACCTCTAAAATATAAACAGAGCCTGATAAGATTTGATAATGACTATTCATCTAGAATAATGGAACAAAGGAAAAAAAGTGTGGCCAATGATAAAGTTTCTGAAACAAAATAACATCAAGGCACAACTTGCATAACCAGCTAAGATAAGAATACTGTATGCCAACGAGATGAGAACTTTTATTGACTTAGAGGAAGCCTCTTCATTTATTAAAACTAATAATATGATTACTTTAGCAGAAGATATGGATTGGATGCACCTTCTCTCAAGAGAACAAAAGAAACAAATGTCTGGACAGATGTCAAAAGGAAGAAGCAAAAGACTGATACTGTTACAGCCAAATCTCTCAAAGCATCTACTATGATATGAATTGTTTTAACATTACTTTAAAGGACCAATTTTACTGCTTGGAATTTTAAAACAAAGGTAACTAACTACTGGAATCTTTATCTATATTTTTTTGAAAACAGATGACACATGAGAGTTTTCACTTTACCTCAGGTATGTAAAACAAGGGTACTTTTCTTTCACAGAAGGAGGGTTATATAGCACATAAAATATTTATACTGTAAATCAACATACATAGCATATGTGTATTTTCTCTTTTCTTTCTCTCTTCTTTCTTTTTTCATTATTTATTTTAACTGCATCTTGTCTCCCTTTCTAAATTCTCTTCTATTTACTATACTAATATAGTCTGTATATATTTAATAACTCACTATCTATACATAGATAAATAATAGTTTAAAATAATCTAGTTTTAAGGTAGACTAATTAGAATAGTGAACTTAATTGTTACTACAATATTTATTAGATTAATGATAGTCACTGATATGCTGCAGTGGTACGGCGGTAGCAATGTTACCTCACAGCAAGAGGTTCTCCCTTTCAATTCTCGGCTTGGCTTGGGAGTGCCTTCTGTGTGGAGTCTGCATGTCTTCCCTGTGGTTGGGTAGCATTTCGAAAGACATGCATGCGTAAATGGGCGTGCCTTCGTTGAAGGTTGGGTGTCGAGCTGGCACCTCGGCGTTTCGTAAAAATCTACTGTAGCAGACCGGAGTTCCGCTGTGGCAACCCCTTACCGGGAAATGCCAAAAGACAAACAACAACAACTGTTATGCTTATTGGGATTGGGGACATGTTCGTGATTAACTCTGAAATGTTCCATTCATGTACATATGTCATTTGAATTATTTCTTTTTAGTATTAACAAATACATAAAAAAGGAGGGAAAATGTACTGTTGGTTAAGAGAAGTGAAGCTTTCTTCACATTCTATTTGCATTGCCATAGCAACAGTAAACAATTGCTGCAGTTTCTAAGGACACCGTGAACCTGCGAAGTGTATTTAGCCTCACAGATAACAAATAATAAGAAAAAGTAATGTTGTTTAGTTATTAAAATGAAAAACAACCTAAGCAAGGTAAAATAAATACATAATAGGATTATTTGTAAATATTTTACGATTTATCCTCATAGGATTACATATTCCTGGAAACACAACTGAAATGTTCCCAAACTGAATGTGCACTGAAATGTAGCTGCTTGATTAAAAAGTATTACTCACTTTAACATGCTGATTTCACAAGCTGTGTGCACTGTAAAAGTTACATTTTATATGTTACTTGAAATTGTCAGTCTCTAGAGCATATGGAAAAATACATATTACTTTTTGCAACATGTTATCTTTACATTTACCTCACACTCTGTACAAACTAATTTGGTAACTGATAGCTATTCATTTAAAATATCAGTTTAAATATTAAATGTGCCCTTGAAATGCTATTGACATTTTGACAAAATATAATCTGAACTGTAAAATGAATGACTTGAAAGAAGTGAAGTAATGTATAGATTTCAAAGACAGTTCTTGACACTACAGTAAAAGTAAAAATATATATTCACAAGGAAGTTTTGAAATGTATTAGTCTTCCAGTTAAAATAGCTTACTGTCAACATTTTGCGATATCAGAAAGTTTGAAGAGCTAGGAAATTACTATTCTTTGTCTTTATAATGATTATTAGACAGATGTTAGACTCTGCTTAGTTTAATGAATTGTGACATATGTTTATGAGGAAAAGTGGACTCAAGTTACTCACATTGGACTAAACATTCCTGGAAACTCAACTGAAATGTCCCAAATTACTTGTGAATTAAAATGAAACTGCCTGATTAATAAGCATAATTTACTTTAACAACCTGAATCCATACGCTATCTGCTCTATATATGCTACATTATATATGTCACTTGCATATGACAGGCTCTAGAGCACACGAAAAATTACATATTATTTTTGCAACATGCTATATTTGCACTAACCATACATTCTAAACTAACTCAATTGACAACTGACAAGTTATTTATTTGAAACAGTCTAAATATTAATTGTGCCCTTGAAATGTTGCCGTTTTGACAAAACAAAACCTGAATTGAAAAAGGAACGATTTTAAGAAGTGAAGTATTGCACAGATTTCAAAGACAGCTACTGACAAAATATAAGTAGAAATGTATACATGCAAGGAAAAATTGAAATGCTTTATACTTTTAGTTAAAACAGCTTATTGTTAACTTTTTGCTTTATCAGAAAATATAAAGAGCTAGGAAATTATTTCTAATTTGTCTTTATAATGTTTACTAAAGTGATGTTAGTCACTGACTTATTTAATGGATTGCGAGTCATGTACAAGACGGACTACTGAATGTTATTTCTGTTTACCTATGTTTGCTGAATTTCTTTTATTAGTGCTGATTTAAAACAAGGGAAAGAAAGGGAAGGGAAATCTCTGTTTTTGGTCAAGGGAGGAGAGGCTTAAGAGCATTCTAACTGCCCCAAGAGCCCTCTAAGATGCTCTAAATACTATTTGATTCTTACCTAAGGTAAGTCTTGATTACCATATAGGTACCTTCACATTCATTCTAGACCTGATGTGATTACCCATTCTGGTAGCAGGAGGTGTCCTATGCAGGATAGGAATTGTCAGGGTGATCATAGTTCATTCTTGGACTCTGCTTTGTAAATCAATAAATATGTAAAAGCACTGCACACTAGAATGTAGGGTGCCTCTACTCAGAGTCAGGATACCACTGATAAGCCATGTCTTTTCATAACTGTAAGCTGAGTTGGTGAGCTGAACATTGGGAAAGTAAAGGAAGACAGTACACCTACAGTAAATTCATATTTCATTGGTAATCACTCGTTGTCTCCTGTAGAGTCCTTTTAGTCAAATTATTTTAGTAATAATCTATTTGTTGTTGGCTTATTTAGTGTATGCTCCTCTGTTGCATTTAATTTATCCAAAATGGACATATCTGACATATTTGGAATCTCTTAAGGGTAACTAAATATTGGATATTTTCTAAGTCAATTTAATAATTGTTTACACTACTAACATTCCATCCTGATATATAAAATACTATAGAACAATAATAGAATAATATAGAATTTCATATCTCTTTTAAGCAAATTCTCCATATAATAATTTAACATATGGAGCTCAGTTGATATTGTTGGTTAAAGGTATGGGTGATAATCCAATAGATCTATCTTTATCTATTGGATTAGGAATGACTTTCATTCCATGTTTAATGGGAAATTCATATTTACTTGTATATGATACTTTAGAATTAATGTCTTATAGAAGTACTTTTTTAAAACCTGACCAGAATTTTACCCTACTTGTATTTAAAGAAGAAAGAACATTAAATTACACTCCCAAGTTTACACACACAAAAATAACATTCAGTGTTATCAGAGAATATGGTATAACTACTATAATCAAAATAAAAAAAAGAAGCAAAAAGTTTCTTCCAACAATAACTTGAAATGGATTTAACATTCTTATCACTAAATACTAATGGCTTAAATAATGCAAATAAAAGATCAAACTTACTAAAATATTTAAATCTAAATAAGGCACAAGTAGTATTTCTCCAGGAAACGCATTTTAAGACTAATGATAGCTTTATTTGGAACCCTAAGAACTATACAGTCTTAGCTCAATCCTCCTATAGAACAATGGCAAAAGGACTATCAATTCTCTGGAAGAAAAACATAATCACTCCAAAAAATATGAAGACAAAGAAGGTCTACTAGCATTTGTTATAATTAAATTTAATAACAGAATATGGACCTTAGCTAATCTATACTGGTTCCCAGGAATTGGAGTAGGAACAGTTAAAACACCTAGATTTTACTTCCAACAATTATAAAGGAAATCGTATACTGCGAGGAGACTTTAATTGTACCTTAGAAGCTTCTGAAACCACCAAGAAGTTTTTTCGCATAGCAACTATTTCAAAATCCTTAAAAAGATGGAGTGATTCATTTCATTTAATAGACACTTTTAAAGTAAAAGATGATAAATCCTTATTATTTTCACATAAAGACCATAGATTTGGAACACAAACCAGAATAGACAAATTATTCCTAGTTCAAGATTTACAAACAAAAATCCTCACCTTCTCAATAGTTCCATGCCCCTTCTCAGATCACGACTCTCTTATAATGAAGCTCCAAATAGAGTTTAAAACTTTAATCCTCTCAACTAGAATTCCATCATATATCCAGAAAATGAAAGAATTCAGACCCTGGATGCTGTCAGAACTACAATTATTTCTTGAAATTAATAATACAACAGAATTCAGTAGAGTCATGGTTTGGGACTCATTAAAAGCGTATTTATTTGCTAAGATCCTTAGCTGGTACAAAAACAAAGTCAGAGATTGGGAATCTGAATCATTAGACTTGTAAACCAGACTCTTGACAGCAAAATCTAAAAAAAAGATCAGAATTGTCCAGAAGTGAAAAAAGAAATAGAGGAATTAAATAAAAAATTATAATGAAATTCTAACACACAAAACTTGTCTAGCCTTGGAAAAATTAAAAATAAAATCATTAGCCACCTCCCCCAGATATCTACATAACTTATCTACAAGAATTAAAATACAATCTAAAGCAAATAACATTAGTAGTATATATCATGAAAAGAAAGGGAAAAAAGTATCAGATATAGGAGACATCCTTGAAGCATTTTGGTTCCATTATATGGAACACTTCAAAAAAGAAGATTTAGATACCAACCAAATAAACTTAGATACAAACCTTATCAATATAAAAAAAATCCTGAAAACTTAAAACTAGACCTACAAAAAATGATATCCTACAAAGAAATTGTTGACAAGATAAAAAAGTAAATCTAACAAAGCTCCAGGGATAGATGGTATAATTACAGAAATTTACAAACTCTTCCCTTCAACAGTAATCTACATTTTTCATAAAACTTTGCTAGAAGGCCAGTCAAAAGCAAAAATACCACCCTCATAGAAATATTCTCTCATAACACCAATTCTAAAAGATAATAAACCATCAGACATTTTCACCTCATACAGACCTATATCATTACTGAATAACGATTACAAAATATTCATGTCAATCCTAGCTAACAGAATGAAAATCCCACTTTCAAAGACAATTAATAATGATCAAACTGGATTTTTATATAACAGGCACACACATGATAATATTAAAAGGATACGTACTCTTATAGATTATGTGAATAAAGAAGATAGAGAAACATTTGCAATCAGATCAGACATAGAAAAAGCCTTTCATTCCCTCAACCGGGAATATCTATTTAAAACTTTAGCATTATTTGAATTTCCTCCTCCCTTCATCTTATTACTAAAAACATATATATTAATAACTTAGCCTACATTAAATTAGGTAATTTCACCTCAGAATCTATCCATATAATGAAAGGTACTAAACAAGGGTGGCCACCCTTTCTCCTATTTTATTTGCTTTGGCTAAAGAAATACTTGCAGAATTAATACGTAATAATCCCAGAATAAAAGGAACAGAAGTCTATGACCAGTACACATCTAAAATAATGCTTTTTGCTGATGATATTTTATTAACCCTATCAAATTCCAGAGAGTCATTAGGAGAGCTAGAAGTAGTAATGGAGACATTTTATAAGATTTCAGGTCTACACTTTAATAGATCAAAATCAAAATTTCTATTTTTAAATAAGAAAAAAGAACTATAAGTTACAGATAAATCCATCATAGGAAAACAAGAACTTATGCTAAATTATTTAGGACTAGCATTATGCAAAAATATAAATGAAACAATATTACTAAATTCTAAAAATATTATTGAAACAATAAAAAAAATATATAGAAAAGTGGAACAAAATTATATTAACTTTTGAAGACAGATTGCAATTAATAAAAATGGTCTTATTGTCAAAAATACTATTTGTAGCATTAGCAATACATTTAATTCCTGAAAGATACATTCTTAAAGAAATAAACTCATGTTCAACAAAATTTTTATGGTATACCAAAAAGAATAGAGTAGCTCTAACTCATCACATTAGACCCTGGAAACAAGGAGGATTAAACTTCCCAGGAATAGAAACATATATAAAAGTATCTGTGCTTAAAACTAGAATAGACTGGGTAAACCCAAATTATTTTGCCAACTGGAAAGAATTAACTACAGTTATATTAACAAATGAATTTAATCTATTAAAAAAAATTAATGTTAGACAAATCAAACAAACCCTGGTACATACTATGCATAATTATACAATATAATATAACAAAACCTTCTAAAACAACACTGATTAATTATTACATCAATTCCTTTAGGAAACTTATCAATGCAAACATAGATCTAAAACTTTGGTTTGACCTTTTAACCCCATTTACCATCACTAAGAACTTTCCTCACAAAATATGCAGGGAAACAATAACCTCCTGGGAACAAAATAGATTCTTATGCTGGTTTCAATGTGTAAATAAATTAAATGCTTTAGATATACATATGATAAAAATTGCTTATAATATTCCAACACAGGACTAGTTAACCTTACAAAGCATTCTAATGTACACTCAAGATTTATGCAATTTAATTAATAATTCCTCATTTAAAATATTCCAAATCTAATAAGTTGTATGTATGAATTTATATATAATAGTTGTAAAAAGAAAAATTCCATTTCAAATATATATATAAAGAGTTAATAACATATAAAACAATTCCCAAGCCATCATACTGGCAGTTCTTAACAAAAGGTCAGTTATTGCAGTTAACAGAAGACATTAAAACTAACATCTCACTATCAGCTAATTACACCTCTAACACACAGTACTGGAAAATATTTAACTGGAAATACTTACACAGAGCATTTTTAACACCAGACAGAATTAAAAAGATTAGCACTACTACAAATGATTTTTGCTGGAAGTGTCAAAAGTCAAATAAAGCAGACTGGATTCATATTTTTTATGAATGTAATAAAATTAAATCTTATTGGAATGGAATCAATTATTTTTTACAAGCTTTATTTAATGAATCCTTTACCTTAAATAAAGTATTGATGATACTAAATGTAAATGAAGGTCCCTACCTGAATAAGACAAATATATATTTGTTATGGACAATACTTGCTATATCTAGCGTAACCAGAAGGTGGAATTCAAATACGCCCCAGACCTTGGAAGAATTCTACACTTTACTAAAGACAACTGCATCGATGGAAATAAAAATCAAAGAACTACGAATCTATCCCAGGCCATTGGTAAATAATCCTTGGAAGAAAGTTATATCTTTGTTGGACACTCTGCAATAATCAATATTGTATCTCTGATAACTGATCTGTTAATTCTATATTTAATAACATAAAGTGTATATAATTGAAAGTCAGGCTATTGTAAATATTGTATATAGTTGTTTAAAATTATATTTAAAAATATGTAAATGCTATTTTATTTGAAAATAAAAAAGATTTGAGAAAAAAAGATTGAAACAGTGCTAATTTTATGAACTTTAATTGTCCTTTGACTTAGGAATGGGGTCCATTCCTGTCATGGTATTAAAAATACAAAAGACTTGGAAAAATTAAACCGGCAGAACATATACTGTATGCCACATGCAGTGGCAGTATACCTGCTCTCAACATATGTGTCACATACTATATGACACATGCAGTGGTAATGTACCTGCTCCCAACACATATGCCACATACTATATGTCACATGCAGTGGTAGTGTACCTGCTCCTAACATGTGTGTCACATACTATATGTCACATGCAGTGGCAGTGTACGTCCTCCCAACATGTGTACCACATACTGTATGTCACATGCAATGGTAGTGTACCTGCTCCTGACATGTGTGCCACATACTTTATGTCACACGCAGTGGAAGTGTACCTGCTCCCAACATGTGTGTCACATACTATATGTCACATGCAGGGGTGGTGTACCTGCTCCCTACATGTGTGTCACGTAGTGTATGTCACACGCAGTGGTAGAGCATCTGCTCCCAACATGTGTGTCATATTGTATGTCACATGCAGTGGTAGTGTACCTGCTCCCAACTTGTGTGTCACATACTATATGTCACACGCAGTGGTAGTGTACCTGCTCCCAACATGTGTGTCACATACTGCATGTCACAAGCAGTGGTAATGTACATGCTCTCAACATGTGTGTCAGATATTGTATGTCACATGCAGTGGTAGTGTACCTGCTCACAACATGTATGTCACATTAATGAATACAGCAGTCATAGCTGTTGGCGATTTTTTTCATTATCACATATAAATATATTGACAGTTTGATGTTTTACTTTAACTACTGAATAGTTTGTATCCTTATTGAATAAAGAACTTGTTTAATTTTCACTTTCTTATGACACCTGTCATATCCACCTGGATGTGATATAGGCAAACACACAATGCAGTATTATGTAAAAGTGGAAAGCAGTCACTATGAAAGGAAAATATTATATGTGCTTATGGAATGCTACAGCGATAAAATATGAATTTTAAATACAGACATGAACTGCCAAAGACATTAGGTAGTCCATGAGATTATGATTCTCTAATCATCATGATATTCTCAAAGTACTCTTGATGTTCCAGAATACTCCTCCTTGGAGGTGTAACACGAATACCAATTGCAATTTGTGAGTGCAAGTGTCTGTGTATTACTTGCTTCTGCTCTTTTGCAACTATATTCATTACTGCTCTAATGTTTGATTGCCTTCTGCCTAGGAGACACATAATTTGATGGTGCCAAGCTTCAACAAAGTTCTAAGTTCTGAGCAGTCACATCCCAAAACAAATGTGGGAAAATGGGGGGGGGGGATTGATTGCCTGTAGATCCACATGCTTGGAAAGTTCTACATTTTCCAATCAAGTACATCTCCTCAATGTACTGTAAGAAACATACACTTTCACCATCAAACATCCCTTTAAAGTAATGGCAAACCTCTAAAGCATCATCTCTGCTTAAAACAAAAGGTAAAGCACAGGAGCATTCTGCAGTTAGACTGATACTGTATGTCACTCCCACATCTAGATTGCAGACCAAGGCTTTGAAATTTTCTCCATAAATTGTTACAAAAGTGAAAGTAGAACCCTTTAAGAATTGTTCCCCCCACATTACTGACGATACTACAAATGGCAGCATGCTTATAATCAGCACGCCACATATGTTGGCATTTAAACTACACTCCTCAAATAACTTGTAGATACGATGCCACATCAAATTGTAAGTTATTAATAATTTTGTATGCAGTATGCTAAAAGCTGTGCATTGCCTGTAAAGTGTGCCATTAGTACCATTAGTAGTAAGAACTCCACGAACAGAATACAGTTGTTGGTAGGGATGACCTTTACTCAAGTATATTCCATCTACCAACAACATATCAAACGTACATAACTCCTGAAAATTACTCATGGTTGTTATCACAGTCATAGATATATTAATGCTCATATGAATAAAATTTCTGTACTTCCACAAACAGTTTATAACCTTCCATATTGGATTAACTTGATCGATGATTATAGGTGCTTTACAAATTGTTGTAACTCCTTTGTGCCTACTCCTCCCAATAGTCTCTGCTTTCAGCTTTTTGGACAGCTTAATGTTTGTAAGTGTACTGCAAGTTCCCTCTTAGCAATCTGCAAAAACTACGCATGGTGGGTCATGCATCAGCTCACCTTTCTTCTGATTTTACCTCTGGTTTCATATCTTTTTTGAAGTCTAACATCTGGAGCATGGAAATGTTTGGCAGACTTTGTTAGCAGCTCCCCTTCATTAACTAACTCTGTTGCTGCTTTTCCCTTACACCCGTTGGTAAGTTCCAAAACATGTTTGGTTCCTCTTACTCCCATGTTGTCACTATTTAATGTAAAAGTAACCATCCACATTCAACATAGGCTTTTTCCTTTGATTTACCACACACAAATATATATTACCTTTGCTTCCAGGTGGAAGAATAAATACTTGGCTCACGTCTTATGAATGTGTAATTCAGTCTTATGAAAGTGTAATTTGGTCTTATGAAGGTGTAACTTGGTCTTATGAAAGTGTAATTTGGCCTAGGTCTTCCACTGCAATCATGTTCTGACAGTGTATTCTAACCATTTGGATGAGGTAATGACAGGGGTATGTGCTCTGACCCCTCATTTATGTGACCCCTGGCATGATGACAACAATAAATCTGTTGATGGGAAATCATTAAGAGACATCACGCTGCATGTCAAGTATAGCAGTTTTGCAGACAGCCTGGAAAACTCAGAGTACTGCTGGAAAACATTACATTTTAAGGTGTAGCCATGACTACATCATTTGAGCTTGAGTGAATCTAATCTCTAGTTTACAGTTAAAGAGTACATGACACAGTATCTGCGTGCATTACCTGCTGCATATGGTGGTCTGTGTGCCATGGTACCTTGCATGTGTTACCTGTTGCTTATGGTAATCTGTGCTATGCCTGTGCCATAGTACCTGTATGTGTTACCTGTTGCATATGGTAGTCTGTGGTATGCCTGTGCCATGGTACCTGTATGCATTACTTGCTGCATATGGTGGACTGTGGTAAGTCTGTGCCATTGTACCTGCATGTGTTACCTGTTGCTTATGGTAACCTGTGGTATGCCTGTACTGAAGTGTATGCACGCACACAAAGACTCATTTGTTCTCCTTCCACATCATTTCTGACATTTTTCAAATACAGTTACTGAGCAAATATTCAGATTATACATGACATAATGTGGCAGACATATTTTAGAGTAGCTGCAAGTTTCATTAGTACTTAATGACACATGTACATATTACTGTGTATATCACTCTTCTCAACATCTGACTGTGACATGATAATTTCAACATTCGTCATATAATGGTCGTATATCGAATGCTCCACTCTTTCCACGACAGACTGCAAGTGCAGCACATACAAATGCTTGTGCTGCTGTGACAATCACACACTTGGACAACAGGTGACTTCGATGAGTCGCACACTTCTACGTAAGACTGCATTATTTTGTATTACCCTGCTTATCTATATATAGTCTCATTCTGTGATTCCTTATGGAACAACCTTGTTTTAGCCATCAGTGTTTTATGTCAATGTACAAAACATCAACTGCATCCTACACCTGCATAGTCATTGACAAACGAGCTCCCATGTCCTTTTTTGACGTAGTAACCCTTTTTGTCAAGTATTTCAACTGTCAACATTCTCCTTTGTTAACGTAAAGTAGCAGACATGTTGAAAAAGGATATAACACCCATTAGATTACTATCATAGTAACTATATACATATGCACTGGGAAATTATTTGCACTAGAAACTGCATTGTCACTTTTTATATTTAAATGGGGGAGCTACCCTAAAATTTGGCAAAGCTGGGAATTTAGATATGGAATCATTAAAGGTTATGATTTTTGTAACTACAGTTTCTCTGATGGCTTTAATGCTGCCATTTTTCTGCCTATTTGATGTGTTGATTTCTTACCTGCTGCAATGCTTGCTGGGAGAAAAAGAGTCATAGGTTCATAGGATGATACTAGGCTATTGGCCTGGAGGCCCTTATAAGCCTAGTCAAGAATTTTGCCCATGTTCCCTCAAAGTCAGCACCTGTTTCCCCTGTCCAGCTAGGGGACATAGGTGGGATCCCAGGGGTATATTTTCTGTTTCCCATCCAGTTGTCCAGGTTCCTCTTAAAGAGGGCTAGAGAAGTACTCTGCTTGACATGGACAGGGAGTCTATTCCACAGACAGGGGAGTCTTTAGGACACAAATCTATCCCACCATCAAATTGTATTAATGTCACAGACCAGATTAAGGCCTTGCATGTGGGTAGCCTGAGTGGAGTTTGTCTTACGGATATGCAGAAACTCCATCAAGGCTGGGTCTGAAATGGCCTTGTATGCCAGACACAGGTCACCTCTGAACAGTCTGTATGAGACTGAGTAGAGAGACAGGGATTTTAGCCTGTCTGTATATGATGGGTGTTTGAGACCCTGGATTTTCCTGGTCAGGAACCTCTGTGGTCTCTTCAATTGCTCATGTGCTTGGCAAGGTACATGCTGAAGGGGGCATTGTACTCGATAATGAGTCTGATAAGGGAGGAGTACAGGGATGTTATGACCTCCTTGTTCCTAGATGAAAAACCTTATTTATGAGGTGGGCCATGTAGAAAAGCCTTCCTTACAACAGAGGCAATGTGGTGGTCAAAAGTTAGGTTGCTATCAACCTGGGTGCCCAAGTCCCTCATGACTGATTGCATGCTTAGTACATTGTTATTAATGTGATAATTTATGGGGATGACATTTTCCCCAAAGGGGATAATGATGCATTTCTTGGCATTCAGTATGAGGCCATGCTTCTGGCACCAATGGTTAGTTTGGGTTAGACCCTCTTGGAGGATGTTCACATCACTAGGGGAATTTAAGACAGTGCCCAACTTGCAGTCATATGCATAACTGGTCAGCCACAGACCACTGATTTTGGCTTGCACCTCAGAAAAGTATATCCCAAACAGTAGAGGCCCCAAGACTGATCTTTGGGGTACACCGTTTGTTACGGGTCTACTACTAGAGGTGGCTTCCCCTACTTTGACTGAGCGGGTTCTATCAGTGAGCCAGTTAGCTACTCATCTGGTAACATATGGGTTGATGCCTAACTGGGAGAGTTTATTTATTATACCCAAGTGGAGAATAGTGTCAAAGCCTTTGGCTAGCTCAAGGTAGGCGGTGTGCACTGTTTTCCCCTCATCCATGGCTTTGGTGACTGTTTCAATGAAGTGGACTAAGTTTAACAGACATGATCTCCCTTTAACAAAACCAGACTGTGTGGAGTCAAGTGTTTGGAGGTGCCAATGTCCTTGTTTATAAGGTCCATGGTAATGCGTTCCATGGCCTTGCAGATCAGGCTAGTTAGGCAGATGGGCCTATAATTGCCTGGGTTAGTGGACGCTCCACCTTTGTATAGAGGGATGAAAGTGGCCGTCCTCCATTCAGCTGGGATGAAGCCAGGGCTTTGGTTGAATAGGGTGTGCAATGGAGCTGAGACCACATGCCTGAGTTCATGTAGGATACAGCCAGGGATGTTATTGGGTCCCATGGAGACTATTTTTTTGCCTTTGAGAGGGACTTAAGGACCTTCTCCCTGGTGATGAGGGGAGGGGGGCTGGTGCTGGGGATGTCCTTGTTTACTGATGGGGGGAGGGGGCGGTGGGGTGAAGTTTTCATTGAACTTGTCTTCTAGCAGATTGGGTAGACATCTGTGTATGTGATGCTATTGACCACCAGTACAGAGCAGATTAGAGTGTTGCCTTTGAGATTGGGGTCATATGTGAAGAAGGCCTTGTGATTGTCCTTAGTGGATGTGGCCAATTTGGACCCGAAGTTAGCCTTAGAGGATTTCACCAGTGACCTTTATTTTATTTATTTATTTATTTAAATTTGTTGACCGGGAGTGTCCGACTGGACGTGGGTCCATTTTCAGCAGAGGCCCGGGGAGAAAAGCTCCACAGTAAAATAAACGGACAGTAGTTACATTGGATTACATAGTGATTAACAATTTAAACATAAAAATTACTTACAACATATTTACAGATGAAGAACATAGTACATCAGTAGACAACTATCTGTGAAGTACATAACAGGCATTAACAAATGTAACAATGAGAAGTTCCTGCTGTATAATAAGTACTAGGCTTATGAGCATCCGAGCTTGCTATCATCAAGGTAGTTAGTGGAGGTGAAAGAAAAGCAGTAGTTGGATGGGGTTGATGATATTAGAGTGGGAGTTGCAAAGGCATAGCCAGCATGTTTTTAGGTGCACTTTTAATAAAGTTTTGAAGTTGGTGCATGATTGTACAGAGGTAATTGTGGGTGGGAGTGAGTTCCATAATTTGGCTATGGCGCAAGAGAATAGTGCTTCACCAGCAGAGTTATTGGCTTTAGTGATCTGCAAGTGATTTTTGTTGCTGGATCTTAGTGGTCTGGTGGTGCGATAGGGTTGGAGTAGATTCTGGAGGGATGGGACATTTAGTGGATGGTTTACTAGTTTGTGGGCGAGTGAGAGTTGATACCACTGAAGGAGGTGAGGGAGTTCAAGCCAGCCCAGTTCAGCAAGTGAGAGACAGTGGTGACTACGGTAGGATGCCCCTGTGGCGAATTTTGTGATTTTGTTGTAGCAGGTTTCTAGCTTGTTTAGATCACATTGCCTTAGGTTGGTATATACTGGAGAGGCATAAAGTAGGGTAGAGATAAGGTGGGAATTTGCTATTGAAATCTTTGCTGCTTTGGTGAGAAAGTGTTTATTTCTGTATAATGCTCCTAGTTTTTTGTGGACTTTTTTTATGGTCATGGATATGTGAATGTCAAATTTTAGTTTATTGTCCTTATTTGCTTATACAGACAAAGGAGAAATTGCTTCCAACTTGACACCTGCTCGTTCTTGGCCCTGGACAGCATTTTTTTTCCTTCTATTATAGAGTTTGTTTACTGCCTTGAGGAAGACAGTTTGTTCCCATCAGGCATTGCTGAGTCCATACAGCTATGTAGGTGCTCATTTAGTTTTTTGGTGTAGGCTTGGGCATTAGTGCTAGTTTCAACTGAAGGGATGGTGGCTGTGAAGCTGCTTATACCTGCTCTGAGGAGATTGTAGTCAGCTTTGGAAAAGTTTTTTCATTTGACCCTGACAAGGGGGGGGGGGTCAGGGGAGATGGTGACTTCAAAAGTGATCGCTTTATGGTCAGATCTTACCAGGGAGGATGACACTGTAGAAGTGCTACAGTGGCTACTCATTTTGGTTAGGACCAGGTCCAGGATATTTTCACCTCTCATAGGGGTGTCGAACAACTGATCCAATGCACTGGCACTGACAAAGTCGAGGAATCTCTGGCATTCATGTTTGGGCTGGAATAGGTCTTCCACTCTATGGTTGGGTAGTTAAAGTCATCCAGGATCAGGGTTGAGGGTTGAATCTTGATGGATTCAAGTAAGTCCAGATAGGTAGAATGGGCATCCTGAGTCATGGTTGGGGGTCTGTAGCTATGATTTGAATAGGTGTTTTGTTAACAGTTAACTGCACTTGGAGTATTTCCTGTTTAACATACTGTTTGGCCAGCCTGGAGGTGTGTATGCCTTTGATAAATATTGAAACCCAACCTCCTTTGGCTTTGAAGCCCTCCGTTTGGGGTCTGAAGGTATGGTAGGGTGAGTAACCTGGTAAGGCTGGGGTGGTCTCCACAGCTTTGAACCAGATTTCAGTGACTGCAAAAATGTCAGCATCTTCCAGGGCGAGGAATGCTTGCAACGAGTGCAGTTTCGTGCTAAGACTCCTAGCGTTTAGCAGCATGACCTCTGAATTTCATTTATAAGAATTTTTCATGTCGGTAATTTTGTGCTAATGACTTTGTCTAAAAAAGGCACTATGGGGGAGGCAAGAGCCTTTGCCAGAAGCCTAAAGCCCAGGGGAGACACATGAAGGCCATCTCTGGCAAAGCATCATGGTCTGTCAATCATGTCCTCTCAGACTGTCAGGTACTGGATCCCCTTGGAATGACACCAGAAACTAAGCCAATATCTTTATTTTTAGTTTGCAATGCTTAGCTGAGAAGTTAATATTTATTTTCCAGTTATAAGGTAGATTCATGGAGAACATTCAGGTAACGCCTGTAATGCCATAAGCACTTTAAATTTCCTTTAACACAGTAAAAGTACAATTCAGACAGACTTCTTACTAAATCCGGAAACGATCCTATGCTGCTACCAACAGGCTGCTTAAAATAATATAATAATTAAAAAACTGTGACATTTATTTTTACACTTAAAATAATAACATTCAAAAGCTGAAGTTTCTCTGATTAACATGCTGTTTTCAATTTAAATCAAGCTAATCAAGAATGTATCATGTATGAAAGGACTGATTAAAAACATTTCACTTTTATATAAACTGACAAGTGCATTGAAATGCTTAATGCAAGTCAGACTTTAAGTGGAAATCATGTTTCATTATATCAGTTAACATTTAACTGATAATTTATATAAACCGTGGATGAGCAGGCATTCAGTCAATCTATATCAGAAATGTGGGTTTGCCACTAGAAATTCTTTGCTGCTTAAGTATCTGAACTGGCAGCAAATCAGATTCTCTGGTTTAATACAATCAGAGAAAAAAGCATGAGGGAGGCCAGTATAGACAAATTCATTAAAAAAATGGCAAGTAAAGTGGAACTAACTTAACATTATAGTGTCATCATGCAAATATAAGTAGAACTCCCGATTTTGAATGTTCTTCAATAGCAGTTAGCCATGCATGATGTTAAAAACAGGTAACACGGTCTTCATTCAAATCCAACAATGTCTGTATTCAACACAGAATCTCGCAGTAGGGTGGATCCTTTAAACTCCATCTTATCCAAGAGCTTTTCCAATTATTTCCCCCACCCTTCATAAAAATGTACTATGACTATTCTATGCATTATTGACTTCTTACACTGTTTTGGGCCTTCTACTTCTACAAGTAGACTGCTTAAATTAGCTACCACCCTTTCTGTGATATAATACATTTTCATTCCCTTAGCTATTCATCCTGTTTGTTCAGCTTTTGTCCTCTTTTTGTTATACATATCTTCTTTGTACATTTTAGCTTACTGCAGCTGATATCAGCTGTCCTTGCCCATTGGGCTTATCTAACCTGGCTGGCCTCTGCTGTATTAATTCTGACCCATGTTTGGGGCTGGTGAGGAGATTGGGGCACCTGGGGCAGCATCATATTACTGCCAAGGGGTGTTCTCCTACTTCCTACAAATACCACCCAGTAATGTCCTATGGGTAGGATGTGCAATAGGTATCAATGTCACACCAACCCTTATTTTCACAAATGTCTACCACCATCTGCAGAACTGCCCCACCTGCCCTCAGGCAACACTACACAGGGAAACCAGTCATGTGAATGTGTCCTAAGCATGCACCCTTCACTCCAAGATGGGTATGCGGATTCTCCCTGCCTGCAATGCCAAGTGACCAAGCTACTATTCAAATATGGCTCACCAGGGTCACAGTCAGGACTTTATCCCTTTTTTGCCACTAGAACAGGCTTTGTATATATTTTTGTGAATGATGGCATACTTTGTTTCTAGTGATTCTATTAAAAGACAAGAAATTGTAAATATCAAGCTTTTCTTGCACTGAAGTGCTTTTCATTCTCAACCATCTGATTCATACATCACCAAAAATAAAGTAAGTTTAAGTCTACTGTAGGTCTCTGCAGATGCTATGTTGAATTTCTGTGAAGGCTTTAATTATATTTTGCAAAATTTATCAGAATACCTGATACATTATATTGCACATAGCAACACAGTCTGTCAATGTGAGTTGTTATTCAGAAACAGGTAGGCAGCAGAGGCACAAAAATTAAAAACATAACAGACTACAGCTATGGGTGAGGTAGAAAATGTGTGAATTGTATTAACTAGAATTAAGTCATCTGTAATCTTTAGAAATGTGGACAATGTGGTGACTGTATCTTGACTGTATCTTGAAAGAAGAAAATCTATAAATCAAAACTGAGCCAATGAAAAAAGTCAGTTGACTCTAACTTCGGAAGTACTTGGAGAAAACTATAATTCACAGTACTGCCATTCTAAGCCAATGGAGAGAGGATATTGAAGAAAGTCAAAACAAACCCATATCATATTGTGGGAACACATAATACAATGTGAAAAATGTACACTTGTCTAAAAAACAAAATCATATCACTTTGACAATTATCATGCCATTCTACGGGGAAAAATTAAATATTTATATATTTATTTACTTGTTTGTTTTCTCTTCCTTTTTATCTCCTGTTCTTCCTGTCACTCAGGCAGTTATCAGGGGTTTCCTGATGTTTTCCCTAACCTCTTACTTTGCTAGCTTGACATGCACTCTCACCAAATCACAAGTCTGTACTGCTGTTCATGAAACTACACCTGGTCTCCTCTAGGTGGCAGTACAGCACTAGTTCAAGTCAGTTTTCACTCACGGTACTTTGCTACTCAGTCCCAGGTCATCTGTCCACCAGTGAGCTGTTATTTATTTATTTTGTTTGTCTTTGTTTATTTATCATTTTTAAATCATGTAAGTGAACTCAGCTGAACACTGTTTACAGCCACATCCTGGGGGAAAAAAAATCACACTTGTACAAAAGCAGGACAGAAAGGAAGTACATGGCAGAGAACAAATTAGATGACTAAGACGAGGATAGCAATCACCATTACAAAGGTACCACAATCAAAGCATGAACAATAAAATCTAGTGCAAAATACTATTCACATTTTATTGCTAGTAGAAGTGACTGTAGAATTTTCTTTAACTGTATTCTAAACACATCTAAGTAATGCTTGTAAAATTCCACTGAACTGTGTACAAAATAAAATATCTAAGTTATATGTAAATTAAGAATGGTGCTGCATACAATAATTAAAGATACAGTACTACTGTATAGCGACTGAATGCAATATGCAATTATATTTACTGAAAGACTCATTGTTAAGAAGGTTTAGTAAAAGATTAAACCTTGCATAAACAGCAGGCCGACAGGCAAATCCAGGCAATAAGTCAATATAAATGAACTGGTGCATTGATGTTATAGGTTATTGCAGTGGTGCAGAAGTGATTCCATTCTTATAAATAACAAGAAGGAAAGGACGTTTTAAGTCTATTCATCCCAACATTAACAAAGGGATTTAGATGTATGTCAGAAATAAAAGGACTAAAAGCAACAGTCCTGGGCAGCATCTGCAAAGAGAAGACAGATGGTTTAACCTTCAAATCAACATGAGTCTAGATGCTTCCAATAGGGGAAGAAATAGTCATAGAGCAGAGGGGCAGTAGTAGATGACAAAATATGCAACACACTGTGACGAGTTTAGAGCTAGTTCACAGCAAGAGCTCTACTAGAGTAATTCTAAGCCACTAAAACTTCATAGGAAATTAACAGATCAAAATAATATTAAGAAAAAAAATTAGTCAATTGTTAAGTAAAAAACTTAAATATTTTCATCTATTTTCCAATTTTCTTTCTTTCTTTTAATGGCACAACAGGTAGCACAGCCACCTTTGGTGCTGAAAGATTAGAAGGTTGTGGGCTCTGTTTCCACTGCAGTGATTAGATTTATGAAGGTTATGGGTTCTATTCCCACTGCAGTGATTACATTCATGAAGGTTGTGTGTTCTGTTCCCACTGCAGTAATTAGATTCATTTTCTGTTATTGACACTACAGTGCAGTATTACAGGGTACTGAAGTCCTCAGTGTGCCATCCTTAAGATTAGGGCTGGCCTTAACAATCATGAGTCCCAATTTAAATAATTTTGGTGGGGCATTCCATCAGACCTGGCAACTTATCATCCCCCCATTAGGTGGGGGAATCACAAATCTGAATATTTATGTGTGTCTGTTTGTGTTTCATGTGCTTGTGTGTTGTGTCTTCATGTATGTATGTGTCTAGATGGCTGCAGTATAGAAGACAGGCAAGAGATGTTGAGAACAGAAGCACACGTCTGTTTAGATGGTAATGTGCTGTATTTAGGAGATCCCAAGTGTGTGTGTGTGTGTGTGTGTGTTATCTACATGGGTGTCTGAATGCGTGTATTTCTGTGCAGGAGCATGTCTTTGTTAATGTGATGTGCGGGCTGCTAAGGATAAAAATAGTTCAGTCAGGTTGTACAGCCCAGGGCTAAATTCAGAGATATGGTAATGAGCCACTGATGAGGTGTTTATCTGTATGGCCTTACCATATCTCTGAATAGGAATTTCTCAATCACACTAATTGTTGTACTTAATGCTGATGAGTGGATGAGAGATTGTAGGTTTACCCCGGGTATCACTTCTGTGTCACTGTTAGACAGAGGCACAGTATAGAACCTATGATGGAGAGAAACACTGATTCCTGTCCACAGTATTTGTGTAAGTGAATAATAATTCAATTATGTGATGCACACAGCTCCTTCAGTCTTCTTACATCAAAGATGACAGCTAAAAATTTGCAAACTGCGGCAAGTAATAATTCTGGTCAAGTACAAATATATTGTAATATACTAAACAAACAAAAATGCACACACACATTAAATATATTCTTTATGACGGGAGTTGGCCAGTTCCTTGACAGCCAGCTATGTTACTTACTGCCTATGTTTTCAGTTCATTTCATGTTGCCACTGTGTTACAAAAATCCATAGTGAGTAATGATAGTGGGGTACTGGTACACTGCTGATGTTACTGTCACAAAAGGAAATACTGCCAGGCCAGCTATCTGGAATTTTGTGAATAATTCTATCATTTGTGAATATTGATATGATTTAAACAGAAGTGTGTGTAAAGGTGTAAAGTACTGAGCTAAACTATAACCACAGCATGCCCTGCTAGCTTAGAATAGGAATGTATATTAACTATTGTAATTGTGTAAATGTATATGTTTTAACAGTAGAAACTAGAACATAGAGGGTTAACTTGCAAAACTTCAAGAAAATAAGTTGAAATTAAATTGTTTTATGATTATGTTATAAAAGTTCTCTCTCAGTTTCAGTTCAGTAGCAGACACAATGTCTAGAGCTAGAAGTTTTTGTATTGTCTTGGAAGAAAAGTAATTACTAGGTTTGAGATGCAGAAGTGTTTTACTGTTCTATAACTTCCAGGGTCTTCAAACATCTGAGAGATATGTATTTTTCACACAGAGATGTTAACTTTTGTTAGTTTCTGACAAAGGGGATTTAGCTTGGGAACTAAAGTCAGGTGACAAAAAGTGATGTCACCCAAGCTAATCCAGCAGTAATATTTGATATTAATTTAAGAACTCTCTCAGAGAGAGAGAGAGAGAGAGAGAGAGACAGTGCATTTTGTATTTGTCTTTGACCTGGAAACAGCCACGTATCACCAACTTCTGCACTTCTGCCTGCGTGTTGTTCTGCAAGTAAGTTTTTAGGGCATAGTAACTCTTTTAGATTCAGATAGGAATATAGTAAAGTATAGCTTAGATGTTTTTATTTATTTGAGACTGTCCTGCAATGTTGTTTTAAATATTTCCTGTGATTTTGAAATCTGAAGTCACTGTGAATACATATTTAGTATTGTCTTGTTCTTTTTTATTATTTATTATTAAATATATAGAAACCTATCTTTGTGGCTGATATTTGTGAGGCATATTTAAGCTCTTAGAGTACTTGTATATCTCTGTGGTGACACTGTACAGGTCACTTGTAAATAGCCTTGCTCTTGGTCAGACTACAATTCAGATTAATAGTAACATTACACAATAGGATTGGACAACCTTTGTTAAGGGCCTTATACTAGCCGATAAGGGTTGCTGGTGGCAGCTGAAACTACCTTATAGTCTGAGCAGAAGGGGCCATAACTAGTAAACTTGTGCCAGCCTTTCCCAGGTGTGTGTGTGTGTGTGTGTGTGTGTGTGTGTGTGTGTGTGTGTGTGTGTGTGTGTGTGTGTGTGTAAATCAAACCTCAAAGTGTGTGTGTGTGTCAGCTTCTTGGACAGGGACACAAAGCACTGGTTGGGCAGAGATGGTGCTGGAGGTTTTGGCTTGGCCACTCAGCTGAGATCTCAACCCTATAGCTGTGCCAGTGGGGAGTCTTATTGGGGATCTGGAGAAAGAGGGAGAAACCAGCCCCAGATTGACTGTGATCTCTGTGTGCTCTTAAGGGAAATTGCACTTTACTATTTGTGTAATTGTCATCTTCCCAGTGTGTATGTCCTGCACTCTTACCAGTGGTTAGGACTGAGGCTCCATGATTACTGGGCCAGTGCAGCGGCATCACATATTAATTGGTTGGCAGTGGTGGGATAGCCACATCACATATTAATTAGCTTGTAGTGGTGTGCATATTGAATTCCTGTAGTCTGTAAACAGTGGTTAGTAAGGAAAGTGTTTGTACTCTCAGTCAGCCGCACAGTGAACATTCAGAGTTTCATATCACAATTGTTTTATTTATTTATTTATTTGTTAGCTTAGTTCATCAGGGAGAGCAGGCAAGCATGTCAGCACAGGAGTATGGCAAGCTGATAAGGACCCAGTTGACTAAGATGTGCCAGGCTAAAGGACTGTTGCATGCCAACCTGACTAAGGCAGAAATGATTGTAGCCTTGGGCACAGCTGCATCACAGACCAGCAATCAAGAGGACAACCAGGCTGGACTTGGAGATGTACAACTCTCAGAAAAGGGACAGTTCAACCTTTCTACAAAGGACTTAAAAATCCATCTGGAGTTAAAGAGACTTGAACTGGAGGCAAAACCTTTGGAAAAAGCAGCAGAGAGACTGAGATGTCTGGAGGCTGAGGAGAATGAGAGACAGAGGCAACATGAGAAGGATATGCTGACTCTTCGCCAGGGTCATGGATGTAATGGGGAAGGGAGTAACTGAACCCCAGAAGCCAGAAAGGTCAGTAAATTTCTTTCACAATTTACAGAGGGGGATAATTTTGATATGATTCATATGTTTGAAAGGGTATGTAAACAGTATAATGTTGACCAAGGCCTCTGGTTATGGTTCCTGACCCCCTTACTCTATGGTAAGGCGGTAACTGCTATTTCTAAATTATCTGATACTGACTGCTTAAATTACAGTACAGTCAAACATTGTTTGTTAGAATGTTTTAAGTTAAAAACTGGAGCTTACAGAAAAAAGTTTCATGAGCATAGACGCAAGGCAGATGAAAGTATGTGTGTGTGAATATTTTGCAGAACTAAGCGCTTACTTTCATAGGTGGGTGAGTGGATGTCAGGTCACCAGTTTTGAAAGGCTGGCAGACCTTTTAGTGAGGGAACAAGCCCTTAGCACTTTGCCTAAGGACATGAGAATCTGGTTAGCTGATAGACAATGCAATACTGCAGATGAGTTGGGGAAGAAGGGACACCTATAACTAGCAAGCAGGGCATCACTGCACAGGAAAGGGATACCCAGTGCTGCTCATGGGTCTTAGGGAACCCATGGTGGGAAGCCCAGACTGCCCCAACAAAGTCTGCCAGTAGCAGGGGAAGCCACTAGTTCAGGTATGCATCCAAGACCAAGGGTTAAATGTTTTAAATGCAGCCAGTGGGGCCATGTAGCATATAGATGTCCATGGAGGTAAGGTGGGGAACAAAAGGTGGGAGAGCCAATAAGTGGGAATGAAAAAATGTCAGCAGTAAGTTGTCTTGAGACAACAAAGGTACCAAAGTACTGCAAAAGGTTATATTTTATGTAAGTAAATGGGAAAGAGGCCAATGCTAAGATAGAGGCAGCCTCTGATCTAACCATTGTGAAGCCTGCAATGGTTAAAGAGGAGCACTACTTGCTTGGGCAGTCTTCTCCAGTCAGAGCTTTAGGAGGGACCCCATTCCAAATACCTTTGGCTAGGGTTCACCTTGACTGTGAGGGTGGAAAAGGAAGACAGCAAGTACGTGTGTTTGAGGATATTCCTGCAGATGTTCTGAAAGGGAATGATTTTGATAATGCAGTACTTTGTGTGCATGCAGTTACATGCAGTCAGGCTTGGAGACAAGCATGTAGGTCTGGTAGCCGGGGGGAGACCCAGACAGACCGTACACTTGCAGCTAGGACAGGTGAGATGGTTACTTCAGGGAGGGAGCTACCATGTAGCAGTGAGACTAAAGGTGAGCCACAGCTGCTTGTGGGTACTGATGTTCCCTTGGGCAGAATGACTGCTAGGGTAGAGAGTAGCAGTACCCAAGCTGACAGTGAGGCACTGCTGTCAGAAGATGCTAGACTTCCTGTGGAAGGGGAGCTGGGAAGGGTTACAAAGAGAGAACTGAGACAGGTTCAGCTCGCAGACCCTACACTACAAGGCCTGAGGGAGGTAGCCAGTGAGGCACCTGATTCTCAAGGGAAAGGAGAATCAGTATACTGGGACAAAGGGTTACTGTATAGAGAGTGGACCCCTGAGAGAGGTCTAGAGGGTGAGACAATGCAGCAGTTTATAGTGCCTATAGCCTACTGTCTGACACTCCTAGCCGTAGCCCATGATATACCCTTTGCAGGTCATATGGACATAAAGCATACCAAGAGATGTATTATGCAAAACTTTTATTGGCCTGAGATTTCCAGAGATGTAACAGGGTACTGCAGAACCTGTGAGCAGTGCCAATAGGATGGCAAGGCAGGAGACAATGTGAAAGTTCCTTTGATGCCTTTGCCTGTGATTGAGGAGCCATTTCAGAGGACAGCTATGGAAATTGTGGGGCCTCTGAGTAGCCCAAGCTCCACAGGGAAAATATATAGCCTAGTGGTTGTAGATTATGCTACCAGATACCCTGAGGTGGTGGCAATGTCCTCCATTGAGGCAGAAAAGGTGGTGAATGCTTTGTTAGAGATTTTCAGCAGGGTAGGTTTTCCAAAAGAAATACTGACTGACAGAGGTGACAGTTTCATGTCAGACCTGTTGGCTTATCTGTGGAAGTACTGTGGGGGTGAAGCACCTAAAGACCACCCCCTATCATTCCCAGACTAATGGTCTTGTTGAGAGGTTAAACTCTACACTCAATATGATGCTACAGGCATTTGCAGACCAGTTCAAGAGGAAGTGGGGCAAATATTTGCCCCATCTACTATTTGCTTACAGAGAGGGGCCCCAGGAATCCACAAGTTTTTCACCCTTTGAATTGCTTTATGGGCATAGGGTGAGGGGACCTCTAGATTTGATTTGAGATGAGTGGGAGGGTGAGTGTGAATCCCACAAGGAGTCTGTTGTGACATATGTCCTAAACCTCAGGACAAGGCTCAGGGAACTCATGGGCTTGGCCCAGGGGAACCTGGCAGAAGCCCAACAGCAGAAAAAGGTCTGGTATGGTAGGAATGCTCGAGCTAGAGAGTATGCTGTAGGGGAGCAGGTTATGGCTCTCATTTTTGTCAGACACAACAAGCGTTAGGCAGCTTGGGAGGGACCCTACAAATTGGTAAGGAAAGTCAGTGATGTTAACTACATGGTAGAATGGGTCTATATTATAATCGCGAAAGACAGAAACAATGAATATGAAAACGTTGACACATAACGAGCGAATTACCAGAAGAGCAAACCATCAGAACAGCGAAAGGCAAAACATCGAACGGATTTGTCCGGCCAGCAGGGAGATTCTGGGGATAAGGGTATATACCCTTTTCCCCACTGTAATGCGATCCCGAAGTTGGTATATTTAAGTAGGGGGGTGTGGGGGACATAGCTGCTCACATGGGGGGTGCAGGATGGCTTGCCCCCCCTGGAAAAGTGTGTTTTGTTATTTTTTTTTGTAGTTGGTTTAGGTATACTTACATGGCGCTGTTGGTTAGGGAAATCCATTCGATGTTGTCGTTTTTGCTGATTAGGTGGTTCACTCATCTGATAGTTCGGTCTTTTTGTGTTGATATTTTCGTATTCGCAGTTTTCGTCTTTCACGATTATAATATAGACCCGGTAGAACTCCTAGGCAGGTGGCGGGGCATAAATTGTACCATGTTAATGTGATGAAACCTTACCATGATAGGGAGGCTCTTGTGCTGGGTATTTGCACTGTATGGCAGGAGGAGTCTGAGGGGGATCTGGTGACTGATCACCTCATTGAGGCTTGAACTGACACCTCAGCAGAAGGGGTAGCAATGTCCCAGCAGCTATCCCCTACCCAGGTTCAAGAAATCCAAGCAGTGTTACAGGGGTTTGGGGACATGTTCACTGGGAAACTAGGGTGCACCCCCCTGGTGCAATACCATGTGGATGCAGGACCTCAAAGGCCTATCGAGCAGGCCCCTTATAGGGTGCCTGAGAGGGTCAAACAGACTCTGTGGGAGGAGATACAGGGAATGTTGGAACTAGGTTTTAATTCAGGAGTCCAGCAGTCCCTGGGCCTGCCCAGTGGTGCTGGTACCAAAGAAGGATGGCAGCACCAGATTCTGTGTGGACTACAGGAAATTAAGTCACACAGAGTCAGATGCTTACCCCATGCCTAGGACAAATGAAGTCCTAGAGCAGATGGATGGGGCTAAGTATTTCACCACTACTGATCTTGCCAAGGGTAACTGGCAGGTGCCCTTGACTCCCAGTGCTAGAGAGAGGTCAGGCTTTGTGACTCTTTGGGTTGTAAGAGTTCACAACAATGCCCTTTGGGATGAAAAATGCCCTAACAATTTTCCAGAGGCTAGTAGATTGTATCCTAGCAGGAGCAGGAGATTTTTCCTTGCCATCTGCAGCCATTCCTAGTAAGAGCACCTTCAGCATGTCAGGGAGATGCTGAGCAGACTACAGAGGGCAGAGTTGACCATTAAGCCCAGTAAGTGTCAGGTGGGTATGGCAGAGGTCTCCTATCTGGGACTTAGAGTACGGACTCGTAAGATCAGACCAGAACCTGCCAAAGTGGAAGCTATTCGGGCACAGCCTGCCCCGTTACCAAAAATCAGGTGAGGGCATTCCTAGGGACAGCAGGGTACTACAGGTAGTTTGCCCCCACTTATGGTACTATAGCTGCTCCCCTCACAGACCTGACAAGGAAAATCAAGCCACATAAGTTGGTGTGGACCCCAGAATGTAAGCAGGCATTCCAGAAGCTTAAAGGAGCTTTGGGAGGACCCCCTGTGTTAGCCAGTCCAGATTACAGCCAAGAATTTGTTGTGCAGGTGGATGCTTCAAATAATGGGGTGGGGGCTGTACTCAGCCAGATCTCCTCAGAGGCAGAATAGCACCCAGTGGTATATCTCAGTCGTAGGCTCCAACCCAGGGAGGAATGGCATGCAGCTGTAGAAAAGGAATGTCTAGCTATAGTGTGGGTACTGCAGAAACTTCAGCCTTATCTGTATAGAAAGGAATTAACTATAGTTACAGACCACAATCCCTTAACATGGCTACATCAAGCCAGCCAGCAAAATGCCAAATTACTAAGGTGGAGCCTAGGGTTGCAGGCATATGATATGGCAGTGCAGCATCAGAGTGGGTTTAGCAATGCCAAAGCAGATGGGCTGTCGAGACAGGGAATTGGGTGAGGTATTCCCAGATAGTCAACCCTCTCAAACAACGTTTCTCAAGGGTCACTTGAAAAACTAGCTTGAGTTTTCGGGGGGATGAAATGTCACAAAAGGAAATACTGTCTGCCTAGCTATCTGGAATTTTATAAATAATTCTATGTCATTTGTGAATATTGATATGATTCATACAAAAGTGTGCATAAAGGTGTAAAGTACTGAGCTAAAATGTAACCACAGCATGCTTTGCTGGCTTAGAACAGAAATGTATATTAACTATTGCAATTGTGTAAATGTATATGTTTTAACAGTAGAAACTAGAGCATAGAGAGTTAATTTGCAAAACTTCAAGAAAATAAGTTGAAAATAAATTGTTTTATGGTTGTGCTATAAAAGTTATCTCTCCGGTTCAGTTCAATAGCAGACACAATGTCTAGAGCTAGACGTTTTTTATTGTCTTGGAAAAGAAGTAATTACTAGGTTTGAGATGCAGAAGTGTTTTATTGTTCTATGACTTCCAGGGTCTTCAAACATCTGAGAGATATGTATTTTTCACAGAGAGATGTTAAATTCTGTTAGTTTCTGACAAAGGGAGTTTAGCTAGGGAACTAAAGTCAGGTGACAAAAAATGATGTCATCCAAGGTAACCGAGGAGTAATATTTAATATTAATTTAATAATTCTCTTAGAGTGAAAGAGAGCACATTTTGTATTTTGTCTTTGACCTGAAAACATCCACTCATCACCACCTTTTGCACTTCTGCCTGCATGTTGTTCTGTAAGTAAGTTTTTACAGCACAGTAACTCTTTTACATTCAGATAGGAATATAGTAAAGTATAGCTTGGATGTTTGCTTTATTTATTTGAGATTGTCCTGCAATGTTGTTTTAAATATTGCCTGCAATATTGAACTCTGAAGTCACTGTGAATACATATTTAGTATTGTCTTGTTCTTTTATTTTTTATTAAACATATTTAAACCTATCTTTGTGGCTGATATTTGTGAGACATATTTAAGCTCTTAGAGTACTTGCATATCTCTATGATGACACTGTACAGGCCACTCCTAAATAGCCTTGCTCTTGATCAGACTACAATTCAGATTAATAGTAACATCGCACAGTAGGATTGAACACCCTTTGTTAAGGGCCTTATAGTAGCTGATAAGGGTGGCTCATGGCAGCTGGAACTATCTTATAATCTGGGCAGAATGCACCATAGCTAGTAAACTCATGTCAGCCTTTCTCAGGTGTGTGTGTGTGTGTATGTGTGTGTGTGTGTGTGTGTGTATGTGTGTCTGTAAATCAAACCTCAAAGTGTGTGTGTGACAGCTATTTGGGCAGGGACACGAAGCACTGGTTGGACAGAGAGGGTGCTGGAGGTTTTGGTTTGGCCACTCATCTGAGATCTATAGCTGTGCCAGTGGGGAGTCTTATTGGGGATCTTGAGAAAGAGGCAGAAACCAGCCCCAGATTGACTGTGATTTTTGTGTCTTCTTAAGGGAAATTGCAATTTACTGTGTGTGTACTTGTCATCCTCCCAGTGTGTACATCCCCCACTGTTGCCAGTGGTGAGGATTGAGGCTCCTTGATTACTGGGTCAGTGCAGGGGCATCACACTTATGACAGAGTGTATGTGGGAGATCCTCTAAAACACATTGATTGAATACCATTAAAACAATGTTTGAACACTGTGTTTTCAGTCAGCTGATCTACAGTCCTCAATATCTTTACAGGGCTTTAGTACTTCAGTAAAGAATTAGATATAAAAAAATAACAAAAAGAAAATGCATGATATGTAAATGTCTACAAAATGGTTGTTTGACTTGTGTTCTCTGCCTGACTATTGCTGATCTCTATCTGGATTTGGTTTTGAATTTAAGTTACTAATTTAAAGGTTTGGTTACTTCTATTTTTTATCTTTTTCTAATGTTGCATTTTGTTTTGCTTTACGTTTTTTGTTCTTTTGGAGTTTTAAGAGGTTTTGGCTGGGGTTAGTTAGAAAAGTTACAAAATAATTCCTTTGGAGACAGTGAATAACATCCAGCTAATTAGTGGGAGGAGCTGAGAAATAACATTCCTCGTTTAACTAGAAGTATTTAGAGGCATCTTTAGCCATAGTGCTTGTTTGACTTGCTGTTCTCTGCTTGACTATTACTGATCTCTGCATTTGATTTTTCCCAGCCACCTGCTCAATTGCTATTGTACTCTTAAACTTGGTGGCTTTTGAGTTGCCCACCCCTACTATAAATCTGATTTTGGATATGCTTCCTGGTCCCATCTCATCAGCTCATTCTACTGACTACTGAGAGATCAGCTGGCCCACCCCCTTAGTCCCGTAAACTTGAATTATCTTCTGTTTCCTCCCTTCCCATTTACTTAAAAAATGTACTTTATTCAGCTGTTTTTACTGTAGCTGTGCTTCTTCGTACTTTATTAGTTTATTTAGCTTTTTGCTGCACATTCTTAAAGTGTTCATTTGCATTTAATCTGCTGCATTTATTACTGTTTGTTAGTAGTTTGATTAAATTGTAACTATTATTCTAAGCCTCTTAGTTTTGATTTTAAGCACCTTATGTAAATAAGGAAGGTTTGTGGTCTACACTCTTATGGCAGGAGATTTAGTTTACACCCTTCTAAGTTGAGAATTGCTGGTGAAGGCTTACTGTGTCTGTTATTCCATGCACTTTTGTTCTTGTTTAAGCACTTGGCTACAAAACAGTTATTTTACATTAGGAAGGCTTGTGGTCTACACTCTGTGAGAGGAGATGGTAGCCTTCACCCATCCCTTCTGACTTGGGAACTGTTGGTGAAGGATTATTGTGCCTGTTATTCTCAGTGTCTTTGTCCTGGTTTAAGCCCTTGGGCTCCAAAGCAGTTATTTTATACTAGGGAGGTTTGTGGTCTGCATTCTTGTGAGAGCAGAGGGTAACCTTTACCCTTCTGAGCTGGGAATTGCTGGCTGAAGGCTTGTGTCTGTTACTCTAAAAATGTCTTATTTCTGGTATAAGTGCTTGGGATTCAGGCCAGTTATTTTATGTTAAGAACGTTTGTGGTCTATACTTTTGTGGGAGGAGGAGGTAGCCTCCACCCTTCTAAGTGGGGAATTGCTGATGAGGCTTATTGTGCCTGTTATTCTAAGTGTCTTTGTTCTGATTTAAGTACTTGGGCTCCAAATCAGTTATTTTACAATAGGAAGGTTTGTGGTCTACACTTTTTTGGGGAGACATGATAGCCTATGCCCTTCTGAGCCTGGAATTGCTGGTTGAAGGCTTATTGTGTCTGTTATTCTAAAAGTGTCTTAGTGCTAGTTTAAGCACTTGCACTCCAAACCAACTATTTTACATTAAGAGGGTTTGTGGATCTACACTTTTGGAGGAGAGGGTAGCATCCACACTTCTGAGCTGGAAACTGCTGGTGAAGCCTTATTGTGACTGTTATTCTAAGTGTCTTTGCTCTGGTCTGTGGTCTGAACTCTTCAGGAATTACTGTCTAGACATTGTTTAACTACTAGAGTATGTATTTTGGTCTTAGCTGAGTGTGCTTTATCAAGTTGCTTGTCGTATTGACTTGTTCGATATTTAAGTTTTCCTAACTCCTCCCTAGTAGATCACTGGCTATGGGTATGCACTTCCCAACTCTCTCTGTGGGCAGTCTGGTTTGAAATAGGTATTCTGAGGCATTGTAGCAAGTGCCTCATGTACACTGACAACCCACTTATTCTTAATAAAAGATATAGTGTATGCAAGAAGCATAAATACATTTTAATGCTGGAGGCAAAACTCTCTCATACAACCAAAGCTAATCCTATACAGTTTGTCAGTGACACCTGCACAGGGTAAAGACTCTACACATAAAATGACTTATGCTGAGACACTTAGAAGTAACCTTCCTAAAACATTAAGACTTCCTGCACAGTACAATCAAAGAAAGGATCCTCAGCCATCATGCAGACACTCTGTTAAAATACCACCCACAGCTACACATAGTAACACTGTATGTAGTGCCTCTACTGCTAAGCCCTTAAGGCAAACCAGCACACAGCTAAATGTCATGGTCACTGGTGATTCTGTAGTGAGGCAAACCTATGTCCCCCTCACCAGAATGAGTAAGAGAGTCACAGTACGCTGCCTTTCCAGGGCTAGGATCCGTCAAGTCACACATGCACTCAGGTCATTGAATCACAGGTACCAGTATGACCCTGTCCAAGTCTATGTGGGTGTTAATGACTTGAGACTTACCTCCCTTGACTATATGAAGCAAGACATGATTGAGCTCACTGATTATGTGTCTCAGGCAGGTATGAGCCTAGCACTGAGCAGCACACTACCTTCTCCATGGATGATGCCACGTTACCAACAGAAAATGATTGATTTTAACAACTGGCTTAGTTTCTGGTGTCAGTCCAAGGGGTTACAATATTTGACAGCTTTGGAGGATATGGTTGACAGACCATGCTGCTTTACCAGGGATGGTTTACACTTATCCCCTCTAAACTTGTGGATATTGGCAAAGACCTTTCCCATCCCCATAGTGCCTTTTTTGAACAATGTTAAACTGATAAACCTACCAACTTAACTGAACCTATGAAGGAATATTGAAGGTGTTACTGCTTAATGCTAGGAGTCTTAATAAGGAACTCTACTTCCTGCAAGCCTTCCTCTCTCTTGATAGTGTAGACATTTGCGTAGTAATTGAGACATGGTTTAAAGTCACTGAGAGTACCCCAGCAATTCAAGGTTATAATGCCTTTTACACCTTTAGACCAGCTACTGCACAGGAGGGAACTAAAGCTGAAGGAGTGTCAGTCTATATTAAGACCAGTCTCACATCCAGACTAGTTAAAGTGTATGACCCACTGGAACTCATACATGTACAACTCACAATAAACGGGGTGTTGTACCATGTCCTTGCAACATATAGATACATACTAAAAGCCCCCTGACCAATCTAAACAGGCAGCTAATATGGTTAATTAATACTTCAAAGCTAAATATGAAGATAAAAACAGTTTCTCAGGCCAAGGACAACCACAAAGTGTTCTACAGCTATGTCTGTAACTTCAGAGGAAATACACAATAATGTGCAGAACTTACTGGAAATGGCATTACCCACACTGAACCATAGGCCATTGCCAACATTTTGTTTGGCAGGTTCAGCTCAAATTTCTTACCCCACACCACCCCCCATACTCCAAAGGAAATACCACATACCACAATCCCACCAACCATTACTAGGGAACAGGTCATCAATGCACTTTCCAAGGCCAAAAACACTGCATCATTAGGTCCCAATAACATTCCTCTCTGGTCCACTTGAATCACTTTTCAAATGGAGCCTTCAGTCAGGTTTGAATGGAAGATGGCTACAGTCACTCCACTGCACAAAGGAGGTCCAACCACTGATCCAGGTAACTACAGGCCCATAAGTCTTACCAGCCTCATACGTAAGGCCATAGAAAGAATCAGAATGGACATGCTAAATGAGGACATAGGTAACCTGAAAACACTGGACCCATCACAGTTCAGCTTTGTTAAAGGAAAGTCATGTGCATTAAATCTGATGGACGTTTTTGAGAGGGTCACCAAAGCACCGGATGAATATAAGACTGTGCACACAGCTTATCTTGAACTGGCCAAGGCTTTTATACAATACCTCATTAAGGCATTATAGACAAGCTCAGTAATTTAGGTATAAACCCTTTTATTACCATCTGGATAGCCAACTGGCTCACTGATAGGAGCAAGGAGATCAAAATAGATGAGGCCACCTCCACCAAGAGGTCAGTCAGTAGCAGAATCCCCCCAAGGGTGCAGTACTGGGCTTGCTCCTTTTTGGCATCTATTTCTCTGAAATGAAAGCAAATGCTGAAGGTTTATGGCTGTCTATGTTTGGAGATGATTGCAAGTTGGAGATGATTGCAAGCTGGGGGTTATCATCAACTCACCTGCAGACACTGGCATTATTCAAGAAGGTCTATCTCTGATTAACAAATGGTGCCAAAGCCATGGTCTTAAACTCAATGATAAAAATGCACAATTGTACCCTTTAGAAAGTCAACCATCTATGCTAATTACCATGTTGATGATACACCTTTAAGGTGGCCACAGTGGTGAGGAAATCCTTTTATATTGTGCAACTTATAAGTAAGGGCATGGCATCTAGGTCCAAAGAGGTCATTATCTCACTGTACTCCACCCTTACAAGACCAATCATAAAGTACAATGACCCATTTGGTATGTACCTGACAAAGCAAATGCAGCAACTAGAGCAACCTCAAAGGTTCCTTACAAAAATAATACAATGCATAACAAACTTGCTGTATGCAGAGTGCCTAAAAGTCCTTTCCTTCTACTCAGTCTCTTATAGATTGATGAGGGGTGATCTATGCCTGGCTTATAAGGCATCCTCAAACCACATACTTATGAATCTTCTATATATTTTCAAGTCAAACAGTACCAGAAATACAAGGTCTAGGGACCTGAACTTTGTCTGTGATTTAAACAGAACATGCTGGAGAGACAGATATGTGTCTCAGACTCCTCCTCCTATGGAACAGGCATCCATGTGAAGCTTTGCCTACTACCTAGTTTAAGCACAACCTAAGCCAGTGGATCGGGAATAGGACATTTACTCTGTGCCTGGCACCCACATCCCTTATGGACAGAGGTAACTTATAAATGCCTGACCCTCAATGTCCTGTTCGGATACAGGACGTCATTATTCTTTCTGGAAAACTTGGCGAGGCTTAGAAAGGCTCCCCAGGTCATTAGCCTAGTAACAGTCTATAAATCTATGAAACAGAGATTAGTTTAAAGTGCATGACACCTGTGCATGCATATTTTAAAAATGTATAAAACAGTAAAAAAATATACCAAATTCAGAATCTGCTACAGAGCACCCATTAAGTTACTAAGATTCAAATAGAATCTAGACTCATGCATCATCTTCAAAAGAAGTCTAGAAATTGATTCAGCAAATAATTATGTTAATTAGATAACTGGTAGGACATAACTGTAATGCAATGCCACCAGAAACATTGCATAGTGAAAAAATGCCTGCAGTGATGCAGCTTGTTTTGACAGATTTGCTATGATTCTCTCAAGTTATTTGATATAGTCTTTCAATTTACTACATTATTAGTTACCTCTCTCCTCCCTTAACTTTGCCTCCTCACTATTTCTATTAGTCTCAAGTTTTCTCCTGTACCTTCCTCCTGGCTCACTTGCTGTGAGAGTTCTCTATTTCTTATACTTAATGTTGTGTCTTTCAGCTTTTTCCCGGTTAGGGGTCGCCACAGTGGAACTCCGGTCCGCTAATGATTGGTAGTAGATTTTTACGTGCTGAGTTGCCAGCTCTGATGCACAACCTTCAACGAAGGTATGCCCATTCACGCATGTCTCCACACAGAAGACGCTTTAGCTGAGAATCGAACAGGACAACGTCTTACTGTGAGGCACAGCACCACCACCGCAGTACAAAACATAAATATGAAATATTTTCTAGTCCTATGTGCCCTATTACTTGTTTTCTTCTCTTTGTACGCAGCTGTCATTCATTGTCCGTAGTAGCAGTGACATACTGACTTCATACTGAATGTTTAAAAAAACAAAGACAATAAAGTGTATGACAGTTGTCTGTATGTTGTGTGGGGACAAGTTGCTCAAGCCTAAAAGACGTCATTACCACCAAAAACGATACAGTTGCCTACTATATTGCAAAGAAGTAAAAATTTAGATTGCCACATAGGTTCGTATTAGGCTAACTGCCCTTAGAGGGGTCATTTTACGCCTACCCAATTACCCCCTGTGAGAATCAAACCCTGTACTTTGTTTATATAAGGTAAACACCTTAACCATTATGCCAACCTCCTTTCCAAATATAAAACAGTTTCATAGGTTCATAGGTAGGTACTAGGCTATCTGCCGAAGGCATTTTTAAGCCTAGCCAGAATGTGTTGGCTTTTGCCACCCCCTTAGATAAGTTCCCTGTACCTCTGTCCAGTAGAGACATTGAAGTGATCCCAGGGGTAAACTTTCTGTTTCCCATCCACTCATCAAGGTTTCTCTTGAAGAGTGTTAGCGAGGAGCTCTGCCTAATGTAGATTGGAATCTTGTTCCAGAGCATGGGAAGTCTCTGGGACAGGAATCTATCCCTCCAGCACGTCCTATTTATTGTTGTGGTGAGGTTTAGATCCCTAGAGCATGTGGCTTGAGGGGATATGGTTTTCTTTAGGTGGAGCATGTCCATCAATTCTGGGTTGGACATGGCCTTGTATGTCAGGCATAGATCACCTCTGAGTAGACGGTATGCAACTGAGTACAGCTGGAGTTTCTTCAGTCGAGCTGCATAGGGTATCTGTTTGAGGCCAGTGATCCTCTTGGTGAGGTACTTCTGTGGCCTTTCCAGCTGTTGCAGGTGTCTTGTAAGGTACATCCCAAATGGGGCATTGTACTCTATGATGGGTCTGATGAGTGATGCGTAGAGGGGCACAATGGCCTCTTTTGATCTGGATGCAAACCCTTTTGTGATTAGGTGGGCCACACAGAAGGATTTTCTAACCACTTTGGCAATGTGATTATCAAAGGAGAGATTACTATCTACTTGGGTCCCCAGATCCCTTATTATGTCTTCCATATTTAGGGGGCTACCACCTATGTGGTAGTTTGTGGGTACTTTGTTTTTTCCAAAGGGGATGACTATGCACTTTTTGGCATTTAGCTTGATGCCATGGTTTTGACACCAGGTATCTGTCTCACTGAGACCCTTTTGGAGGATGTCTGTGTCAGCCAGAGAGTCAATTATAGCCCCTAGTTTGCAGTCGTCTACGAACTTGGTCAGCCATAGACCTCCTGTGCTTGCCTGTAACTCTGAGAAGTATATAAGGACATTTACTCTGTGCCTGGCAAAGTTGGGAATTACCTTTAAACTGTATTTTGCTCTTGTTAAGTGCACTCACATTTAATAAATTCTCTGAACTCCGAGCATGGATGTTTACAGCCAAGCAGCTGCAAAGAAGTATTTAATTTTATTCAAAGATAGACTGCCATTAGTTTAAATTAAAACTAGACAATATTACAAAACTTTATTCAAAATCTTAAAACTCATACTCAGAATACACTACAAGTTCACAAAGGATGGCGACATCCACCGAAACCATGGTCCATCCCCACCTGTTGACCCTAATCCCCCTACTGTATCCCCTACCACCACAGCTCCAACAAATAGACCTCCTAACTCACTGCTAGCCTGCCATATAAACATTAGGAGCATAAATAACAAAACTCAGCACCTGCATGCCCTCTTAGCTGTTCATTCCCCAGATATATTATGCCTAACAGAAATGTGGCTAAAGCCTGCCACCAAGGACCATGAGATTCTTCCACCAGGTACAATATGTTTTGACTAGACCATACCACCAGAAAGGGTGGTAGGGTAGCCATACTTTACAAGTCTACCCTATCTGTCAGCATAGACACCCAACAACCACCCCAGTTCAATAATGCTGAAATTCTTATCTCAAAACTACAAATTAATAAAAACAAAAATATAAACGTTGTCTGTGTCTACATTTCCCGAGGGAGGAACACAGAACCTTTAGAAGACTTCTTATATTGGTTATCCAATAACTACCCCCAAGAAACAATTGTTCTTGCAGATTTCAACATTGACTGGAACACTTGCTCCTGTGAAACCCTCACAACAGACATAAACCTCTATGGATTTAGTCAAATTATAACCTCGCCCACCAGGACAGGAAATCCCAATAACAAGGAAAGTACCCTAGACTGGATAATCATCAATGCCCGTCTTTAATCCTATAATTCAGGCACTTTGCCTGATGATCTAAGTGACCACTGTCTCACCTCTGTAATCAAGCTCAAAGTAGACTGGTCCTACCTACCCACCTATAGAACATTAAGAAACAACAAGAATTTTATTCTCACCAAGTTTCAAAATGAACTTAAGGCATGCAACTGGTCAGTACTAAAAAGTCTCCCCCCTAGATGAAGCAGTAGCATACTTTAACACCAAATTCCTTGCTATTCTTAACTCCCATACTCCCAGCTGCTCTATTAGAACCAAAGTTAATATTGCACTTTGGCTTTCTAAAGATACCAAAACCAAAATTTCATTCAGAAACAAAGCATGGGCCACCTACCGAAAAACAAAAGCCCTGCTTGATCAACTAAGATTCAGACAGCTAAGGAATGACATCAAAAAATCCATAACCTTAGACAAAAAGAACTACTACTATCTACTGAAAAACACCAAAACAAACCTCAAAATTTCTGGGCAGGAATAAGCAAACTACTCCACCCAGTCCAAACTGCCACTCCACCCCCCTCAGCTTCTCATCAAAAATCCCCAGTAGACATTGATAATAACTTCAACAGCTTCTTCACAGAGACTACCCAGTCTCTAGCCAGCCAACTCTCTCCCAGTGGCTCTAATTCTAATGTAGCCACACCCAGTACCCAAACATACTTTACCTTCCAACCTGTTCCTACTCAACTTATTCATGCCCTACTTAAGAAACTAAGACCCACCACCCTGGCTGCCGACCTCCTCCCAGCAGACTATCTGCAGAAGGCTGCTGACACCATAGCATACCCCATCTCAATCATGATCAACAGAGCTATACTGAAGCTACTGTCCCCACTAAATGGAAAATCTCCCATGTCATACCTCTCCATAAAGGAGGCAGTTCCACTGAGCTGCCAAACATTAGACCCATAGCTATTCTGCCACCTCTAGCTAAACTTATGGAGAAGTGTGTACACATACAGCTCATGCACTACCTCACAAAGAACAAGCTGTTGTCCAACTTTCAGCATGGCTTTAAGCCACACCACAGTACTACTTCTGCCCTCCTCTCTTTCTCTAACATCATTAACCACAACCACAATAATAATAAACTATTCTCAGCACTCTTTCTAGATCTATCCAAGGCTTTTGATATGGTTGATCACAAAATGCTTATAAATACCTTGAAGGCCATCTCCTTAAACAACCATGCACTCCAATGGTTTCAATCCTACCTGCAGGGCAGGCTATCATCTCACCTACCCATCACATTAGGAGTCGCCCAGGGCTCGATACTAGGACCCCTTCTTTTCTCCATCTTTATCAACGACCTTCATTCAGTCATCCCAGATACTACCTGCATTCAATATGTGGATGACTCGACCTTGATTAGTTCTGACACCTCACCAGCTACTTTATTCACATTAACCCAAAATACCTTCAATACAGTGGAAAATTGGCTCTCCAATCAACATCTAATCCTAAACCCTCAAAAAACTAAGCTGCTCCTGTTCTCCCCCACACACAGGACCCCCCTGTCATCCTTCAGCATAACCGCTGACAATGGCACTATCATCTCCCCAGAAGCCAAAACTAAACTACTGGGGGTAATAGTTGATAACCTGAAGTTTGATGCACATATCAATCAAACTATCAAAACTATTAATAAAAAACTTGTCTCTCTTTACAGAATCAAACCTTTCCTTACCCCACTTGCTAGAACTGCAAATGCTCATTCCCATCTACTATCAACTCTTCTCTATGCATCACCTCTATTCTCCAACTTAAACAAAGCAGATCTTAATAAACTATTATCCGGCTATAACCTCATTGCCAGATTTGCTACTGGCACAGCCTCCTGGACACACCACTGTCACAACCTAAATCACCTAGGATGGCTTGAACTGCCTAGCCTAGTGCAGTTCAACCAGCTAATAGTGGCACATAAAGTCCTTTACCAACCAGAAAATATACCTGCACTAAAAAATATTATCAGCCCCTACACCAGCACCCAGCCACTGCAATCATCCATTATACTCCTAGTTCAAACATACAAATCCAACTACTCAGCTGGGGACTCTCTGTTTGCCAACTCTGTTGGAAAAACATGGAACAGACTCCCAGCTGACTTGACTCTAGAACCCTCACTAATTTGATTCAAAAATAAACTCAAGAAATACTTCAAAACTCATTGTTTATGTCCTTGTACTAACCCCAACTAGTGACCTCTCTATTACTTGGGTGCCTTACCTTCAACTACTTCTAACTTTTTTCTTCCACACCATTTCAAGAAGGGTCAATTGTATACCTGCTGCTCAGTGTCTTAAACCTGAATGTAATGTTATGTATGTATAACTTTGACAATAATGTTATGTTTTGTGAAGTGTTTTATAATAAGTTAGTACTATATGTGCTAAATGCTGGTATTGCTTGAAACTAGCATTTACTAAATGTTCATTGTGTATTATTATCTTGGAGCTTTTCTCCCCAGGCCTCCACTGAAAATGGACATGTACCTAGTCGGACTATCCCAGTCAACAAATGTAAAATAAATAAAATAAAACAGTTGGATGTAGACTTTTGTTTTTTGTAGCTTGGTAACATGTTTTTTGAAATGCAATTGGACTATCATCCTCACAGTTCTGTCACATTCCAGGACCCATAATGCTGCCAGGCTACAAATAAAGCAAAAGTGATTTGGCTCAAGGGAAGGCTAAAACTAGAATGTACCACTACATGCCGTACAGCTGCCATGCTGGTGCTAATAGGGGAGCTTTACCTTCTCTAGGTTCTGACGGTATTCTTAAACTGCTTGAATTTCTGCTTAGATGCACTACATACACCACCTGGACAAGGTAAAAACCAACACAAGTCTAAAAATTATGTACTGCATAAAGTGGTACAGTTGAAAGTTATGGTGAGGTGGGACTCCCTGTGGCCACGGGGCCATATTGCATTTAATCGGTTCAATCGGCTTAAGACTGGCCCTGCTTAAGATGAGACTTTAAACTTCAGTCACATCTATCCAAGCTATTGGTAGCTCTGGTGAATGTAAAAAATCTTACTGCATTTATCAAAAAGTGCAAGGGAATTTTCCTGGTGTTCTGGTGAAGTTTTCCCTAGACCGTATAAATAAGGTCTCCCCTAAAACAGGCCTCCAGCCTAATGGCACTAATCCAGTCAACAAAAGATAAATAAACAAATTAAATGGCACATACAAAACCCTTCTAGTCACTCACTCTCATGATTTAGTTTTACAACTGATTGTGTACCACTTCTGCACTCTTATGAACACGCAGTCATTGTGATATTTACCACAAAACGTGGATCTTCACGGAGGAGATGCTTACAGTATTATAGGAGTGAAGCATCTCATTACATCAATAATTGTGTGGCCTGTTTTTCCCACACCAGCAACCCCCTGCCCTCATGGCTGATAATGTTTCTGTTCCTATTTACATACTCCAGGATCAGTTTGCACAAACCCCATGTAAAAGTAGCATGCACTCATGTCATCATCACTTCTTGTAGTGAGAAGTTGTAATTTACATATTCTAGTGCCCTTACCTGATAAAGGTAACAATGTAAAGGCAGTAACTGCATGCAATTTATAGTTTGTACAGTTAAGAGTTTTTTTTTTTAGTCTAAGGGCCTAGTTGAAGAGTAGCCATACTACTGTAGGACTCTGCACCTCAACCCTGCGGTGACTACCTCACACAAATACTTAATCTTGCTGCAGGAAGGACATTTACAGCAGTAGAACAGCTTGGTGGGTTTCTGAGTAGTATTAGGTCACAATTTCAGGTACGTAGCCAGCTAAGACTGGATCTTATGCAGCAGTACAAACTCAAACCTGCCCTGCCCTAGCTTGGGCATCTAACTTGCATTGTTTTGTAAATCTATAGAAAGAGGTCTGGGTTACAGCTTCACATACATCTTCCACGGAGATACTGACATCATACCTCATAACTCTCCAGATTTTGGCAAATTATCCAGATTTTTGCCTCATAGTTTTAGTCTGTTTCTTATAAAATGTGTGTTTTTCTGGCAAATCATTCAGGATTGCAGTTAATAGTTAATGACAGTCATCTGAGTTTCATACTTCATATCCTTGTGGTGCAGGTTTGATTCCCTCGGTCTTCATTTGTCTTCTGTGTGATATCGAGAAAGTTAAATAATCACACAGTGCTTTGGGCAAATTGGGAAACTGGGTTAGTTTCTCAATGGCCTCGTTGACTGCATGCTTGGTAAATACTTCTCTATCTACTACTTCAGAAAATGCACGCAGTTGTAAAAGCTGTTATTCTAGCAACTTTCTAAATCTATAAGAGCAATATCTATAATCTGTACCTTATACTGGGCCTTTATCCCCCCATTATTATTCACTTTATCGAGAAATCTTGGGCTAAGAGGTTGAGGGGTATGACTGTTATGGTACACATGAATAGCAGCAGAATATGACTCCATGTAAAATCTACCCACATCTATCAGTGTTATGTTGTATTTGTCATACTCAAATGGGTCCGGAGCTACATGACGTTATGTATAGTGACATGTGTGACATCAGTAGCTCTACCCGTTTAAGGCATACATCAATAACCGCCCAATTAAGGCATACATCAATAACCCCCTGGGATGCAGGATGGCACATGTAATCCTGCTGGCTGCTCTTCACTTGCAACATCCTAGTGGTGCTGTCCCATTCCCAGGGGACAGTACTGGGGACATTAAGGGAAAAACAGCTATAAGAACAGTCCTAGAAAGTGGTTCATGGTCACCTGGAAGGGTGGCAAAAAGGACCAAATAATAAAAATGCAATGTAACAGGCTAGCCAAAAAGTCTCTTTAGCTATAAATTGGTCTTATGTGCATAGCTTAAAAGAGACAAAAAGATTCCCCACTATCTGGATCTGTTGATATAGTATGTCTTTTATATGTTTGTTCAAAGTATGTTACATCATTTCTCCTTTATATTCTTTGGCTTATAGATTTGAATATGCTTTACTGTGATCTTGGTACATTTGATCAGGATAAGAAAAACCTTCAGTACTGGTTTGACAAATTATTACTCAAGTGTACAAGAAATAAGCTCACATACATATTAAGAGTAAGTAAGCCTTATTACATTTAGGAAACAGAAATTTGCACTGTGATTATATTTTATGAGAAAACTCAGTACAAAGAGTGTTATACGTTACAGACGTAGGAACAATAACTGATACCACAATACATTTTCATCAGACGGTAGCTTACATAGTAAGAAAAAGCAATGACCTCATTCACTTAATCTTGCAAAAACAAAGGAATGATGAATCCATTGTTTTTTTTCAAATACAGTTTTTGTTCATAATGGTGTGAGGCAAATGAAACAAATATAACAGTTCCAAGCATTTTTCCTAAGAAAATAAAAGAAATGCAGCCTTTCACTTTCATAGGAACAGCAGTTGAAGGTGTGAGGGGTGTAGCTATTTCTTAATGCTTTCAGCCTATGATAAAAGAAGAAGAGCAGCCCACCCTAGACGAAGTAAGAACAGCACTAAGGAAAATGAAGTCAGGGAAAGCAGCAGGCTGAGATGAGGTCATACCTGATATGATCAAGATATAAGGTGAGATATGGGAGAAATGACTCCTGGGTGTACTCACAGCAGCATGTAGAGAAAGGCATATCCCACATGACTGGAGAATAAGCATACCAGTGCCAGTATTCAAGAACAAAGGGGACATTCATAACTGTGGGCAGTACAGAGATATCAGACTCCTGTCACATTGCATGAAAGTTCTGGAGAGGATGATTGATAAATGGATGTGCAGAGTAGCTGAAAGTAATGTGACAGATGAGCATTTTTGATTCAAATCAGGATGCAGCACAACCAACCCAATGTTTGCAGTGGGGCAGATAGTTGAGAAGAAGCTAGAGATGAGGAAAGAGACAAGCTGGGCATTCCTAGAATTGGGGAAATTATAAAATCCCAAGAAAGCTGATTTGGGTTGTCCTGAAGAGGTTCAAAGTCCCTGAAACTTTAGTAGAATTAGTGCAAGGTATGTACAAGTAACAAAATGACTCAAGTATGAACAGTGAGGTTCACAGTAGGTGTTCATTAGGGTTTAGCTCGGAGCCAACTGCTGTTCATACTGGTGACAGACAACATCAGCAAACAGGCTGAATGGGTCATATCAGAAAAGCTGCTGTATGCAGATGATATGGCATTATAGGCAGACTCTGAGCAAGAACTTAAAGGATAAGGAATGGAATGCAAAACTGAAGGCACATGGGATGAAACTGAGTACAGATAACACAGCTGTAATGGTAGGAAATCAGAAGTAGCTGAGAACTGAGATAGAAGGGAAAAATAGTGTAACAGGCTAACAGCTTCAAATATCTGTGAGAGGTGGTGGAGGATAAGGTAAGTCTCAATGAGAAGGTCAAAGCTAGAATCAGAGAGGCTGTAGCCATATGGGTCAGAAAGTCAGGGGTATTGTGTGACAGATGAATGCCAAAGCAGCTGAAAAGTAAGGTGTACAAAACAGAGGCATGACCAGTACTACTGTATAGCATGGAAACCTGAGCAGTAAAGGCAGATCAGGTGAGGAAGGAAGAGGTGATGGAAATGAAGTGCCTGAGATGGGTGCTAGGATTCCTACTATGGGACAGACAAGGAAATGAGCACATCAAAGCAGAAGCCAAAGTAATTCCAGTTGAAGAAAAGGTCAAGCAGAACAGATTATAGTACTTTGGTAACTTGTGCAGAAATGTAGAATACAGTCTGGTGAAGAGATTTGGGACAGACAGGAAGAAGGCAAGAGGAAACCAGGGGTGTCCAGCACTGAGATGGATGGATTGTGTCAGTCTGGTGAGGAGATTTGGGACAGAGAGGAAGAAGGCAAGAGGAAACCATGGATGTCCAGCACTGAGATGGATGGATTGTGTGAGAGATGACCTCTGACAGGCACTTATGACTGTTGAAGGAGGTAGGAGAGTGACACTGAGTTGAGAGAAATGGTGACAGTTAACACAACACCCCGAAACCCATATAGAAAATGGGAAAAAAGGGGGATGATGATGATTATGCTGATGATTAAAGGCGACCTATAACTGTTGTGTAGAGCTCAGTTGTATCCTTAATGTTTTGATCCCTTAAATCTTTCATGTTTGTGCAAGATATTCATGACATCTTGTTTATGTGTTACCTCATTAGCAGGAAGCACAAATAAACCACCATTTTCTAAAAACACAGGACAGCGAAACTCACCTCACCGTCATGTGAAATTATTGTCATACTTGTGACATTACTTATTGACAAACCTTTTCAAGTCACATTCAAAAGCCACAAAGAGAGAGTAGCAAAGTTCATCACTAGCAACCTGACATCTATAGTGAAAATGTGCGCGTAAATAACACAACCGCATTACTGTCTACAAACAGAAAATAATTTCTACCTAAAGTTCAACTGACTAACAGCCGCAACAGCCTTCCTGATACTGCAATAGTATGAACAACAGAACACATGCTTATGCGCGTATTATTCAAGTTATACTTCATCGGAAAAGGTCCCGGTCACGGGACTTTTTCTTTCCATTAGTATTACTAAATTTCAATAAACTTATTCCTGTAATGTTAACTTATGGTATTAAATGGCAATGTTAAATAAAATTAACTTATTTTAGCAGCTGTTTATTTTGTAAACTATAATTTAAAAATTTATTTAACTAAAACAAAAAAAAAAAGTAAAACATAGCTTTGGCTCTTGAATTCCATTGCTTGCCTACTGAAGCTCTGTGTTAAGGCGCAGGCGCACTCAGACATGCCGCTGATGCCAGACATCTGCAAGGAACAGGCATTAACAAGGCATTATACTAGAATATATTTTAAGAAAAAAAAATAGTTTTTTTTTCTTATATAATGTCATATATAATAGCAATAACCCACACCTGGGTGTGAAAGTAGGTAATTTTTATTTATTTTTTTTTGTTTGGTCTTTCCGGACGACCAAACCCAACCAAACCGTATATAGCATTACATTCACACCACACCAGGGCTATTGCTATAACAAACAACATGTACAGCTAAATGAGCCATATCGTATGCATAATATCTCATGTTAACCATCAAGATAAACAAGAAAAGTCATCACGGTCATTTGTAGTAGCAGAATGCAAAAGCAAAACAAAACCAGTGCTAACTGTCAGTAGTAGTATATTGTTATTAAGCACTACCGGAGAAAAATTAACGTTGCAAACCAAGGACCTCAGTGTATAAAAAGAATGCCATAGTATTGTTGGAACTATTATCAACTGAGGAGAGATGGAATATTAAACGTACAAAAATTGAGTACATTCAGAATGTTGAACGTTCTGATACTGAATGCAAAAAGACTGATGTAAAAAGGTCGATACTCAAATTGCTTGGGGGGGGTGAAGAAAACATGTTCTATGCTGTGGGAAAACCATCCTGCAAATTATATAGAAAACTTCTGACATCACACCGCGGTTGGGAAAGGGCAAATACCCATATTCCCTATTCCACTGTGATCTCAGGCAACAAACGACTGACTTTTTGTGTCAATCTTTTTGTGTCGATATTTTTGCAGTTGATATTCCGAATTTATCACAGATGGGCTTATAGTTTTCTTTTGCTAAGAAGCAATACCATTTAAAGTAACGTAAATCATTTCATGCATTCCTCTCTGGATATAATTTTCAGTTTATTTGGAGAAGTCTGTATACCTTCTGGAAGCATCTCATACCTGCTGCCTGTGCAGTCAGTCTCCATCTTGACAGTCCTGAAGATGTCAATCTAGTTACAGGTATCTGACCTGAAATGGTACAGGTGTGTCTGTACCGGTCCCATGTGGAAGACTGACTTTTCAGAAAGTTGAACTTCATATGGTCAAGACCATATGATCGACTTTCCAAAAAGTTGAAGCAATTTTATGGCGATCATGGCACAATAGGAAATGAGGAATTCATATTTTCCCTGCTGTACTGCAATCTCAGAGTTGATATATATAATTAGAAGGGGGTGTGGAGTGCAAAAACACATTTTCTTTTTTTTTAAATTACATAACTCATATGGTCTTCATCATATGTAATTTGATGTTCTGTAATTTCGATGTAACAACACGTATCTATCTATACCACACATCCCCTGTGTTCTATACTACACATCACTGTGTCTTGTATATGTCACTGGCATTCAGTTTTTAAACCATACATACTTTAGAAGAGCACACACAATTTAGGCTGTAGAGTCTTCAAAATGAGTGTGCCATATTTTCAGACGTACAAAGATATAATTAGCCTTTGGAAATCGAATAAGAGGTACAAGGGAAATAAGCATGTGTGGTTCTACATCCTTAAAAGTGGTATGACATCATCTGCTTAAATGAAAGCAAATGATGTCAACTGCTTTATCATCACCATGACATCTAGATCGGTGCCACAGGTTTGCAGCAGAGCACTGGACTGAATTTGGTGCCAGATTATTTGCATATGGTGAAACAGGCAGCCTACTGAGATAAAGTTCTGTTCTACTGCATTTATTGCTGCCTTTTCAGAAGCAGTCATTAATATATTTTGAATGCAGGTCAACCTGTAGATTCAGCTACCTCAAATAACAAGCCAAATGGTTGTATACTCTTTCATTCTTTTGAGTAATGAGGTTATGCATTAGTATTATGAAGCAGTTTTGTCCATTGGTGCCATGCAGTATATGTAACTATTAACATACAGTCCTTTTTACATCAAAGGTACCACTAATAACCAATGTGTCTACATTTTGTGGGTTAGCATCTATAGTTAGATGGAGGTGGCTGGTTCCTAATACATGGAGCAAAAGAAGGAACTTTATTTTAGGGGAAAATATATGGGGTTAGAGTTCCTGATGGTTTCCACTTACACTCTTCTAAAGCACCTTTTTGGCCCTTAATTCTACATGTATTGTGTGAATTAGGCTACACCACCAACAACTGCTATAGGCAGATATTTTGATTCATCAAGTAAAATTTTACATGCTTTGTCTTTTGAGTATTTTGCTCTCTCTTTTACTACATGTACTGCTTCAGCAATGGGGACTTCTTTTGGATCAGAGGTATGGTGATGTGACTCTCTCCTAGTAGGCTACTGTCCTTGCTGGAGGTACAGGGTTACAGATATTGCTCTGTAGACCTTTGCAGTGGTTAGCATTGTCACCTCACAGCAAGAAGTTCTCCGGTTCGATTCTCGGCTGGAGTGCCTTCTGTGCAGAGTCTGCATGTCCTCCCCGCAGTCGAGTGAATTTAAAGACATGCAGGTAGGTGCATGTGTGTGTGGGTATGCCTTCTTTAAAGGTTGGGCACTGGGCTGACAACATGACACCATAAAAATTCACTGCCAATCATTAGCTGACCAGAGTTCTGCTGTGGCGACCCCTAACCGGGAAAAGCCAAAAGACAGCAGAACTCTACATACTGTTGCAGCACCTCTCTTGATTGATAGTTATCTAGTAGCAGCCTTTTTTGCCACATTGGAATATACTAGAATAGTTCATTCTGCCAATAACTCCACAACTGCTATGGACATCATCCAACTCTACTTTTTCTGTTTTCTCCAGCAGTAAGTACTTTCTGCCACTGTTCCCCTCCAACACAAACCTGTGTCAATATCGTGTATGTCTACATTTCTAATTATTTAGTAAAAGAGGTCTGTTAGCTTCCTCTTACATTACCTTCCCTCTGTGATTATGCTGTGTACTTTTGCTTCACTGGCTTATAAATATTCCATAATTCTTTGCTTTAGAAGTAATTAAAACATTTCTGAGAGATGAATCCATATTGACAGGTCAATAGGTTTAAGCCATATTTCTTTTTCATGCTTGCAAAGGGGAAATGAAATATTCCTTCTTTTCATATTCAGCAGCTCTGTCCTTCCACAAACAAAAACTAGGACTGCTACAAGTATTCTCAGTTCCTGATCAGTTCATTGGATCTTTAGGAATTTGATGGTTGGGCTTATTGGGTCACATGGTCCTATACATCTTGGGTACTTGGAGTTCTTGCATGACCAGATTTTCTGTGAAAAGACTATGGCCAAGCTCTATTATCCAGTCCTCTTCCACTTACCAGAAAGAGCAAATGTCCTCTCTATTACTTTATTAATACTTACTAGAAGTAATAATTTACTATCCCTGATTTTTTTGTCATCTTATTCTATAATAACATTCACTTGTCAAGTATCACCATCCCTTCTTTTTCCTTTGTTTACCCCTTACATGCCTGTAAAATGTTTTGCCTTTTTGGAAATACTTTGACATACCAAAGATATATTTCTTGATGTACATTTTACTCTCCGCATTTCCCACCACCCCAACTGACAGTGGCTTTTAACCTAAACAAAGACTGAAAACTAAAGCATTTTGCCATGGAGATGGTACAGCCCTACTGAACCAGCCAGTGTGATGATTTATCCCCATAACCCCCAATCTTTTTATATATTACCACTAAGGCCACACCATCTAAGTGTGAGCTTTGGCCGGTTAAGACCTGCATGAACGCATAAGTGTAGCTAAGTAACTTTTATCTGCACTTTTTAAAGTAATTTGTTTGTGTTGCATTGAGCAATATCTACCTGGAAGTTGACTGTTATTCAGTAGTGCATGTGGTATTTTCAGTTAAGGCTTGTTAAAAACCTGCATAGCCAGTGATAGGTGGGGGAAGTTTCCTTCATTGTTATTCAGTTTCTGTCTTATACAAGTGGTACAGTGAATTATCTTCTGTTTAAACTGTGAACTTTGGCCGGTTAAGACCTGCATGAACGCATAAGTGTAGCTAAGTAACTTTTATCTGCACTTTTTAAAGTAATTTGTTTGTGTTGCATTGAGCAATATCTACCTGGAAGTTGACTGTTTTTTAGTAGTGCATGTGGTATTTTCAGTTAAGGATTGTTAAAAACCTGCATAGCCAGTGATAGGTGGGGGAGTTTCCTTCATTGTTATTCAGTTTCTGTCTTATACAAGTGGTACAGTGAATTATCTTCTGTTTAAACTGTGACCTTTGGCCGGTTAAGAGCTGCATGAATGCATAACTGTAGCTACGTAACTTTTATCTGCACTTTTTAAAGTAATGTGTTTGTGTTGCATTGAGCAATATCTACCTGGAAGTTGACTGTTATTCAGTAGTGCATGTGGTATTTTCAGTTAAGGCTTGTTAAAAAATTGCATAGCCAGTGATAGGTTGGGGAAGTTTCCTTCATTGTTATTCAGTTTCTGTCTTATACAAGTGGTACAGTGAATTATCTTGTGTTTAAACTATGAGCTTTGGCTGGTTAAGACCTGCATGAACACATAAGTGTAGCTAAGTAACTTTTATCTGCACTTTTTAAAGTAATTTGTTTGTGTTGCATTGAGCAATATCTACCTGGAAGTTGACTTTTTTCAGTAGTGCATGTGGTATTTTCAGTTAAGGCTTGTTAAAAACCTGCATAGCCAGTGATAGGTGGGGGAAGTTTCCTTCATTGTTATTCAGTTTCTGTCTTATACAAGTGGTACAGTGAATTATCTTCTGTTTAAACTATGAGCTTTGGCCGGTTAAGACCTGCATGAACGCATAAGTGTAGCTAAGTAACTTTTATCTGCACTTTTTAAAGTAATTTGTTTGTGTTGCATTGAGCAATATCTACCTGGAAGTTGACTGTTTTTTCAGTAGTGCATGTGGTATTTTCAGTTAAGGCTTGTTAAAAACCTGCATAGCCAGTGATAGGTGGGGGAAGTTTCCTTCATTGTTATTCAGTTTCTGTCTTATACAAGTGGTACAGTGAATTATCTTCTGTTTAAACTGTGAGGTTTGGCCGGTTAAGACCTGCATGAACCCATAAGTGTAGCTAAGTAACTTTTATCTGCACTTTTTAAAGTAATTTGTTTGTGTTGCATTGAGCAATATCTACCTGGAAGTTGACTGTTATTCAGTAGTGCATGTGGTATTTTCAGTTAAGGCTTGTTAAAAATCTGCATAGCCAGTGATAGGTGGGGGAAGTTTCCTTCATTGTTATTCAGTTTCTGTCTTATACAAGTGGTACAGTGAATTATCTTCTGTTTAAACTGTGAGCTTTGGCCAGTTAAGACCTGCATGAATGCATAAGTGTAGCTAAGCAACTTTTATCTGCACTTTTTAAAGTAATTTGTTTGTGTTGCATTGAGCAATATCTACCTGGAAGTTGTCTGTTTTTTCAGTAGTGCATGTGGTATCTTCAGTTAAGGCTTGTTAAAAACCTGCATAGCCAGTGATAGGTGGGGGAAGTTTCCTTCATTGTTATTCAGTTTCTGTCTTATACAAGTGGTACAGTGAATTATCTTCTGTTTAAACTGTGAGCTTTGGCCAGTTAAGATCTGCATGAATGCATAAGTGTAGCTAAGTAACTTTTATCTGCACTTTTTAAAGTAATTTGTTTGTGTTGCACTGAGCAATATCTACCTGGAAATTGACTGTTTTTTCAGTAGGTCCCCACCCACCCTCCCTGTTTTTGTGTTAGTGTTAATCTTGGTGGCTTTGAAACTGCCCGCCCCTCTTGTTGATTTGCCCTTGGATACTCCTCCTGGGCCCATCTCATTTGCTCACTCAAAAAAAAAAAAAATGTATCTGCTTTTACTGTATTTGTGTTTCTTCCTACTTTATTTTGCTTTTGCGTCATCTTAAAAGTACTCAATTGTATTTATTACTGCTTGGTGTAACTCACTCTAAGCCTTTTAGTTTAAGCACTTGGGCTTCAGACCAGTTGTTTTACATTAAGAAGGTTTGTGCTCTGCACTGTAGTGACAGGACAGGTAGCTTACATCCTTCTGAGCTGGGAACTGCTGATTGAGGGCTCATTGTCTGTTATTCTAAAAGTGTATTAGTTCTGGTTTAAGCACTTGGGCTTCAGGCCAGTTATTTTAGATTAAGAAGGTTTGTGGTCTGAACTCTTGTGGGAGGAGAGGCTGGACTCTGCCCTTCTGAGCTGGGAATTTCTGGTTAGAGGCTTATAGTGCCTGCATATTTGAACTGTTTCTTACTAAATTGGTACACCTTGTTTGCTGTAGCATAGACTAGATCCAGGCCTGCTGAATCTAGCTTTGTTTGTATAACTTGAGCACTAATCCAGGCATTCTTTAAAGTATTCAATTGTATTTATTACTGTTTGGTAGTAACTTGATTAAAGTGTAGCTATCATTCTACGTCTTTTCAATTAAGCACTTGGGCTCAGACCAGTTGTTTTACATTAGGAAGGTTTGTGGCCTGCACTGTGGTGGCAGGACAGGTAGCTTACATCCTTCCAAGTTGGGAACTGCTGACTGAGGGCTCAGTGTCTGTTATTCTAAAAGTGTATTAGTTCTGGTTTAAGCACCTGGGCTTCAGGCCAGTTATTTTACATTAAGAAGGTTCGTGGTCTGCACTCTTGTGGGAGGAGAGGCTGGACTCTGCCCTTCTGAGCTGGGAATTTCTGGTTAAAGGCTTATAGTGCCTGCATATTTGAACTGTTTCTTACTGGAATTGGTACACCTTGTTTGCTGTAGCATAGACTAGATCCAGGCCTGCTGAATCTAGCTTTGTTTGTATGCTTGTTTGCTTGCTATTTCCCTGAAACGCTAATTCCACCTAAAACGTGGCTTTTCAGCGCTTCTGTGGATCCCTAGTGACATCTGCATTGCTTACTGTACTTATTTCCTTGTTTCACTTGAAAGAAAGTTACTGTTTGTCATTTTTGCATTTAAGTTACCTGTAACACATTGCATTTAAGTTACCTGGCACTTGCTCACTAAAGCAATTATATAAGTCAGCACTAAAAAATTAAAAGCACTACACCCTCACAAACTCCCCTTGAGTACCTTGTTCCACATTGCCCTTTTTTTTTTTTAATTATAAAGGAATTCCCAATTCTATTCTAGCATGCCCAAAGTTCAGTTGTCAACCTCCTCTCCGGCCCAGCTGGTGAATCTGGGAATCTTGAGGCAATGTTACAACTGCCTCATGTACACAGACAACCCTCTCCTCCTCCCAACAAATTCCAACACATGTGAGAGATGCAACCATATAGCCAAACTGGAGGCTAAGCTCTCTCAACTCAGTACTGGTGAAACCTGTCAGGAGGAGAAGGAAACCACACTCACTACAATTCCAGTCTCACATAGACCTACCACGATAGCAAACCAAACACATAAACACACAAAAACATACTCGGAGGCTCTAAATAAAAATCTGCCTAAGCAGCAGAGACCTCCAAAGCAGACACCCAAGCAAGTGCTATCCCAAAACAAAACACGTGCAACACATAGCTCACGAAGCCAGTGTGCCAAACAGTCACAGCTCTTAAGGCTAAACAACACACCTGATACACTTGTAATAGGTGACTCTATCATCAGGCACACTGACATCCTGCTCACCAGGCTGAACAAAGAGAAGGTCACGGTGAGCTGCCTGTCGGGCGCTAGGCTCCGCCACATAACACAAGCACTCAGGTCACTCAAACGCAAGTACAAATATGACTCAGTATTGTCCATGCTGGTGTGAATGACCTGAGACATACCTCCCTGGACTACATGAAAAGAGACATAGAGGAGCTCTGTGAGCATTTGGCTCAGGCCGGTATGACCCTGACCTTGAGTAGCATCTTACCCTCACCAAGAATGATGCCACAATATGAAGACATAGGTATCACAAGGGATAAGAAACTAAGAGTAATGCTACTCAACACCAGAAATCTAAACCTCAAGATGCATGCACTCGAAACTCTCCTTAGCATGGAGAACATCGATATCTGTGCAGTAACAGAAACCTGGTTCAAGGCTCCCGAGAGCACCCCAGCACTACCAGGTTATACCTCATACCATGCTTTTTGGCCCCAAAACTTGGACCGAACCAGAAAAGGAGGGGGAGTATCAATATTTGTCAAAGATACCCACACCTCCAGGTTGGTGGCACAGCACGAAGCATCAGAGACTATCCATGTGCAACTAACAGTGGGTAAAACTGCCTTCTGCTACAGACCACCCTCCCAAACCCAGGAACCCCACTCGGCCTTCCTGAGAACACTGGAAAATATGAAGGTTTCTCCAAACACCATTATATTGGGAGACTTCAACTACCCAAACATAGACTGGGAGCATTACTCTAGCTCCAACACCCTAGCTCAAAGGTTCTTAGAATTTATAAACTCAAATGCTATGGAACAACTTGTTACCACTCCCACAAGAGGGGAAAATATTCTGGACCTGATCATCACCAACATGGGGACTCTATGCTCCAGACCAGAAGTGGTAAGATCAGACCATAAACTAATCTCACCGGATATTCACATCCCGGCCCCACCCCCTGCCCAGAAAACCACAGTGAAAAACTTCTCTAAAGCAAATTTCACACTCCTCAAAACCGAGGTGGAATCCTTCAAAGCCCCCGGGCCTGTGGAAAATACGGCCCAGACCGCAGAATCCTTTATAAATGCATTCTATGAACACCTTCAGGAATGCATGGATCATGCAATCCCAAATAAAACCAAGAACCAATCCTCCAAAGGCAGACGTCCTGTCTGGTGGACCCCAGCCATAAACAAACTATACAATAGAAGGAGGAAGCTACTACATGATAGAGCAAAATCCCAAAAAGGGAAGGCATCTCTGATCAGTGTTAGCAAAAAACTACAGGCACTCATAAAATCGTCTAAGGCCAGCTTCGAGAGAAAAATTGCACTGGACACTAAGGATAATCACAAGGCTTTCTTTAGTTATGTTAGGAAACTGGGTGGGAATTCCCAGATATGCTCAGAATTAGTCCAAAATGACAAAAAATACACCGAACCCACAGACATTGGCAACAACCTAGCTGACAGGTTCAGCACAAACTTCTCCCCCCCTCCCCACCAAAAGGGCAAATATCTATCCCAGCAGAGATCTGCCTCCCTGACATCTCAGATGCTCAGGTAAGGGCCGCCCTCTCCAAAGCAAAAAACACAGCATCAATGGGACCAGACGGTGTCCCGGGCTGTGTCCTACATGAACTCCAAGAAGAGCTAAACCCAAACATAAAACTACTGTTCAATCTCAGCCTTACCACAGGATATGTACCAAAAGAGTGGCGTACAGCAACAGTGGTCCCTCTCCACAAAGGTGGTGCCTCAACGGATCCTGGAAACTATCGCCCTATAAGCCTGACTAGCTTGGTCTGGAAAGCTATGGAAAGGATCATCATGGACCTCATAAAAAAAGATATTGGGGACCTACAGACACTGGATCCTACCCAGTTCGGCTTTGTTAAGGGCAGATTCTGCCTCTTAAACCTGGTCGATTTCTTTGAAACAGTCACCAAGGCCATTGATGAGGGGAAGGTGGTCCACACAGCCTACCTGGACCTCGCAAAAAGCCTTCAATACAATACCCCACTCGAGCATTATAGATAAGCTCACCAGCTTAAATATAAACCCCTATGTCACTAGATGGGTTGCAAACTGGCTCAAGGACAGAATCCACACGGTTAGAATTGCTGGAGCCATGTCAGACTCCAAGCCAGTTACAAGTGGCATCCCACAAGGCTCAGTCCTGGGACCTCTCCTGTTCGGTATATATTTCTCGGAGGTACAGGCAAACACGGAAGGACTGTGGCTGACCAAGTTCGCAGATGACTGCAAACTGGGCACTATAATCGACTCTCCAGCCGACACAAGCATCCTCCAAAAGGGCCTCATAGAAACAGACAACTGGTGCCAGAGCCATGGCCTCAAGCTAAATGCCAAAAAGTGTATAGTCATCCCCTTTGGCAAAAACAAAGTGCCCACAAATTGCCACATAGGTGGTAATCCATTAAGTACGGAAAAAGTAATTAGGGACCTGGGGACCCAAGTTGATAGCAATCTCTCATTTGACAACCACGTGGCCAAAGTGGTTAGAAAAACATTTTATATAGCCCACATCTAGATCAGGGGAGGTCATCGTGCCTCTTTACTCATCCCTCATCAGGTCCATAATTGAGTACAATGCCCTTTTTGGGATGTACCTTACCAGACACCTGCAGCAACTGGAAAGACCCCAAAAGTACCTCACCAAGAGGATCAAAGGGTTCAAACAGATGCCATATGTTGCCCGGTTAAAGAAACTCCAGCTCTACTCAGTGGCATACCGCCTGCTCAGAGGCGATCTTTGCCTGACGTATAAAGCCATGTCCAACCCGGAATTAATGGACATGCTGCACCTCAGAAAATCCAAATCCCATCGAGCTACACGCTCGAGAGACTTGAACCTCAGCACTGAAATAAATAGGACATGCTGGAGGGACAGATTCATAACCCTTCACTCTGGAATAGAATCCCAGTCCAGGTTAGGCAGAGTCCCTCATTGAATCTCTTCAAGAGGAATCTTGATGAGTGGATGGGGGATCGTAGGTTTACCCCGGGTATCACTTCTGTGTCACTGTTAGACAGAGGCACAGTATACTAACATCGAAAAGGGCATAGCAAAATTAATTTTAAAATGGATGGTGAAAGCCAAACACACTCTGGCTAGGCTTATAAATGCCCTAGGGCAGATAGCCTAGTATGAACCTATGAACCTAAAAGGAAATACTTTTATTCATGTTATTGAGGTGGCACCATTTCAAACGTAGCATATTTAGATATCAAGATGCGTGTGGGGGTAGAACCCCTTACATCATGGTTTGGGGGTACAGCCTACTTACAAAACCATATCCTGTAATTTTACATTTACATTTTTTTTATATCTCAAAATAATCTACCTGGAGCCAACAAGCTGATGTGTGGCAGATCAGTTGTGGCAGGTACAATGTCCATATTCCCATGGACACTTGTGTTTTTGAATATGGTAAATATCCTTCCCTTATTTTGGACATTTTCTTTTCAGACTGTCATTCTTCCTCTTCATATGTTTTTCTTTTTAAAGTTATATATGCTCCTTTTTACCTCTGATGTTGCCTTATTTAAGAATGGCAGTGGTTTTCTCCTTTTTGATGTTCAGGTTTGTTTCACACAAAGACTTATTGCTTCTGTGATGACATTTCTCCTGTATCTCCACTGTTTTTTTTCTGTTCTGTTCACTAGCAATTTCCAAAGGTGAAGTCACAATTTGTCTGACTCCTCTGATCTAAAGTTTAGAATCCTCACTCTTGACCAGTTACTTTGAAATGACTGACCACCTCCAGATCGCAGATCCTCTCTCCTTTTCAGTTGAGAAGGTGAAGTATGAGGCTCTCACTGTGGATAACTAATCTCAACCGCACAGTGTAATAATTCTTATTCTGCTCTTGTTTTAATTTTATTTTGTTTATTTTATTTAAGCTTCTTAACTGGGGTAGTGCACAGATCAAAACTGACTATTTACAGACACATCCCAGGTGAAGTACTTCATAAAAGAGACATACAGTTTAAAATACAGATAATAATACATTGTAAAAAGCAATATATAGGCAGTGAAACACACAATTTAATATGTTTGCAAAAAAAAAAAAATATATATATATATATATATATATATATATATATATATATATATATATACTTCAGATTGCTGACGTTTCAAAATGCCAACATCCATATGGCCAACACCATATGGTCAACAGTTTGAAACACCAACAACCTGAAATAGTAGTGCAAACTACTAAAACCTGTGTTTGGCAGGGGTGGTAAGTCCCCCTGCACCCACCACACTCCCCGCTACTTAAATATTCTCACTCCGAGATCGCACTACAGTGCAGGAAAGGGGAAATCTCCCAGTTCCACACTGTAGCGGGATCTCCGCTATCATTTGTTGGCCTTTCAAATGTTCGGTCATATGGTGTCCGCCATTTGGGTGTCGAACATTTGAAATGTTGATCAAATGAAGGGCTCCCATATAAATATATATATATATATATATATATATATATATATATATATATATATATATTTGGGTCTAGGACACATGCTCAACTAGCATATGTCCGAATCACAAAACATCGAACACACATACACGAAAGCACTTAACATCAAAAAGCACTTCCATGTATGTGTTGTTCAAAAAAAAAAAAAAATTCTACGCTGTGCCCCCCACACCCCCCTACTTTATTATTCTCACTCTGAGATCGCACTACAGTGGGGAAAAGGGAATTTTCCCTTACCCGCACTGTAATCCGATCTACGAAACAGGCACACATACACGGAAGCGCTTGTCGATGTTAAGCGCTTTCATGTATGTGTGTTCGATGTTTTGTGATTTGGACATATGCTAGTCGAGCATGTGTGCGGATCCCATATATACATACATACAAAAATAATTTCTTCTAAAACATGATGGGTGTTACTGGGCTAGTTTTCAGTGCTTGTTTAGGATCTGTAATTGCATTGTAGGTAAACAATGTAGAGGGAAATAGTGCATAGGGGTAGAAGGGATGGAAGTTGGGTGATATGACCCTTTATTAAGCTGGTGCATTGTGACCTTTTGAAAAAGTATGTCTTAAGTTACAGTGGAAGGTGTGTAATGAAGTAATGACCTTAAGGTGGGATGGGAGAGATTGCCAAAATGTGGGGGCTAGAATGGAGCTGGCATAACTTGTCTGCTGTTGTTTGAATTTGGGAATTAGGAAATTAGTGGCTGCTTGGGCACAATTTCTAAGATTGTAGGGGTCTGCTTTTTTCTATAAGTTTCGATGCTAAAGGAGAATAAATCTGTAGGTAGATTAATTTGAAGAACTAACTTCCTAGTAATTGGTCTGTTTTATGGGAAGCCAATTTGTTTTGGAGAGAGTGAAGCAAAGATAACCATGGGTGGATTTAGAGATAAACTGACATATTTTGTTATATAGTGTTTGAAGACTTGCAGGCTCGTGTAATGACAGGTAATGATAGAGAGTCCATACGTTAGCACAGACAGTAGGATGCTCTTTTCTATGGCTGTGCTGGTTGGTTTGCTAAAACAGGGAGCTGAGGGTTTAATCTAACTGGATACTAAGGTATTTGAAAGAGGTTGCTGATTGTATTATGCAGTTATTATGATATGGATGTTAGAAATATGGCACAATGTTTGGTGGTTCCTGAACAGTACGATGTTGGTTTTGCAGGGGTTTAGCATTAATTTGGGTTTGGTGAGCCAAATGTAAGAGACAGTGAAGGCCTGAGTGTAGATGAGATTGGATGAGTGTGAGGGTGGGTCTATTTCAGTACACAACCATATCATCTGCATATAAGATTAGTAGAAGAAGAGGTGTGTCAGTGGGGAGTTTGTTAATAAAGCCAGAGCAAAGGGCTGGGACAAAGTCAAAACCCTGGAGACACCAGTGGTAAAAGAGACATTATCTGAGAATGAAGACCTTGTTTTCACAGAGAAGCATCTGTTAGAGAAGTCTATAAACCATAGTAAGGAGTGAGGGTTTAACTCCTGTTTTAGTTACTTTATCCAGGAGCAGACTGTTGTTAACAAGATAAAAAGTCTTGGTGAGGTCACTGAGAAGGGGGCCTGTAAAGTTACCTCCATCATTGTTTAACATAATGTTGTCAGATAATGACCAGATGGCTGTGACAGAACTTTAACCTGGCCAGAAGTTGTGTTGCTTTAAGGAGAGTCCGAGGTACTGCTGGATGTATGCAATTAATTGTGTAAATGCAATTTTCTGAGTGATTTGTTTAAAGTTGGAAGAACGGAGATTGGCTGAAGAAGGAAGTTTCTGAAAAGTGGGATAGTTTTAGAAGAGATTTTATTATGGCAGTTTTCCAGATGTGGAATTATATTTTTGGAGAGGCAGAAATTGTAGACGCGAGTGACAGGGAAAGTAAGATGATTCCTGCAGTAAGATGTAAACCAAGAGTATAGATTGTCAATGCCAGGGGAGGTGTCAGTTTGGATGTAATCCAAATGTACCGAGACATCTTTTGACATTATATTTTTAAAGTAGAATGAAGGTCGGTGAATGTAAAAGGTTCTTTTTTTTTTTTGGATAGTGTAATTTGGGCAGAGTGCTGAATTCTTTGACAAAGACAGGTGGACAAAAATGTTTTTATCTACAGCAAAGTTGTTTAGTGGAAGTTTGCATTTGATTAAAGAGGTGGCTTCTTTCCAGAACTATTTGAGTTTGCCTTGAAGAGAATTTCATTTAGTTCTAAAATGGAGAGTTTTGTGTCTATGAATGGACTGTTTGGTAAAATTTTGTAGAGTATTATAAAAAATGTGGTTTTCTGTGATGGGGTTTTATTTCCATTTTGTCAAAGATTCATGTCTACGTTTTAGGAGTTCTTTGAGCTATTTTTTATCCAGTCATTATTGATGTGTTTATGTAGTTTTTTTGATAGTGGGGAAAATGTATTTTGGAAATGAAATAGAGTTTAGGAAAGAGAGGTTGCTGCTGTCTAGGGGGCAGAGATAGGATTTTAGAGTTAACATGTTAAGGAAGGCTTATGGCCTAATGTATTACAAGATGGTGGGTGGATTTAATAGCCTGGCTGGTGATGGTGAATGTAGTTGGGCAGTGGTCATTAGACTGGTTATTATTAAGGAGGTCTAGAAAGGAAAGTCTGGATGATTTAAAACTGGGTTGTGTGGGTTCAGAAATGAATTGCAGTAGTTCATGGTCTGCCAAAGAATTCTGAGATGTCTGAGGATTTGGTACCAATAAAGTTCAGGGTGAGGTCTCCTAAAATGATAATGTTATTTATTTATTTGTTTTGGAGGTGAATGTTGCACGTTACAGATGAAACCTGCACTTACTTTGAGAAGTATATGTTTACTGGAAGTTGTTTGTGCAAGTTTTTAATGGTTAATACTGTTTTTTGGGATGTTCTTTATTTGATTATGTTTTGCAATTAAAAATGAAATCTGAAGCTTCCTTATGATATGAGTAGGATATAATGTGCATTGTCACTGGCCTGTAGGTGAAAACTCTAAGAGGTCTACTTATTTGGTGTGACAATAGCACAAAATGTCATACTACATAAGGAGTCGAAATGCCAGGGCCTACTTTAGACATGTAGATGCTGCAGATACTTCAGCCCCCTTGGTATTCCAGCCTAGATATAAAGTTTTCACCTTACAGAATGGAAAAAATGATCCCACTATTAGATGTGGCTGTAGCCGCCATGCTCCAATTAACATTAAAATTCCCCTTAATAGTACGACTTCTGTCATCTGAGGTACTTCTTTACCTTCTTTTCATAGAGAGTTCTGTATAAATCGCTCCCCATGCAGACTATGTTGCCATTAACAGTTTCCATTATGTCTGTACCCTTCTCTTTTCCCCGTTTGCTCATTAGCACTATTCCTTTGCTATAGATGTGACATTTCCACTTCTGTTTTCTGTTTTATCCTTCATGTTCCTCCTATACACTGTGTAGCATAGTATATTTATGTCTTGCCACTTCAGCATTCACTTTAATAACTACAGCAATGTTTTAGGGTGTAGAGTGCCTCCCTCTTGCTATAGTTATTTCTCTATCCATAAGGAGTAAAAACAGAAAAGGAAACCCATTCTTTCCTTATCATCACCAACTGCTTTAGTCAGTACAGGAATGTTCTGAAGGAAAATACTAAAATCCATCACTTAGGTTCCTGGTTCCCCTAGTGGAATTCTACAGTCCACGGTTACAATACCTGCCTGCATCCTTTCAAGCATAATCCTCCTGTCTAGTAAAACCAAATCTGTCAGTTTTTCTGCAAGCATACATTGAAATTCATGATGTCCTTCACAAGCCTTACCCCATAATGGTAGGACAGTTAGAGAATGTTAATGCTTGTGACATTTATGTAAGATTCCTTTCTCCAATAAATTCCCCCACTGTGCCTATCAGTTTTGTAGCCAGTTCCCATGTCATTTTTTCTTTACTGAGATTGATAACATTGTTTCTCCCTCTCTGGGAAGTTACTCTGCTGGTGTTAAAGATCACTCTGCATCCCTTCCAGCCATGGTGCCAGATAAACACCAAGTCTCCCTGCCATATTGCTCTATCAGACAACCCTCCTAACAAAAAGATCAGCATAATAAATCACTAGATGTGGCTCTGCTGCATAACATGTATCCTAAGTAAGAATGGGTGCTACTTACGTATTATCGCAACCAGATTTTTGCAATAATACTGGTTGCTTCACGATGTTTACATTTAACCATTAATGCCGTGAAAATGTCAAGCAATGTGTTTTCTTTCCTATTTTACATCCTGTTTCTGTCTGCTGAAGTACACAAAGCATTGTGCATTAAATTGCTTTCCTTACACTGGGAATATATAAGATATAAAGCACTCCGTATTATCACCACCAGACGTTCGCGATAATACCGGTTGCTTCACGATGTCTAAATGTATTCTGTTAATGCTGTGAAGATGTCAGTCTGTTTTCTTTCATAGTGAACATTTTTATTCATAACCCTGCATAAAACAAAGGAAAAACATAGTGGCGCTGTTTATATATGCACTTTACTGACACCATGTTATGTAGCTGGCAGTAAAGTGCATAGTCGCTTCAATTGTCAGGGCTGCTCTCTTACTGACTGCAAGTACTCTCACCAAATATTGCTTCACTTCACTTTTCTTCAGCAAGTAAGAACATTGCAATGTTTCTGTTTTTATGTAACTGTGCCCACAGCTTGCTATATTAGTGTACCCAACAGCTTGCACTCACTACTGCAGAACAGATCAACTCGTTCCGCCGTTACATAATGAATTATACTGCCCTAGAAATTTGAAACAATTGAAGCGTGCGTGTGTAATGCACGCAAAACAGGAAGAAGACTAAAATGATTGTTTCTCTCTTCCTGAATGTCTTTCAAATTTACTTTTCATCAGTAAGGACTTCAAATAACAGCTTGCGGTGTTTCCCCCAATCGTTTTCCTGCCAGCATGGTATTATCGCAACCGCGGAAATCTGGTTGCGATAATACGTAAGTACAGAATGGGTTCCTATCACGTTGTCGAACTTTTAAAAGTTCGAATGTCATATGGTCAACACCATATGATCGAACTTTTAAAAGTTCGAATGTCATATGGTCAACACCATATGATCGAACTTTTGAAAGTTCAAACGTTTCAACAGAGATCCCCGTACAGTGCAGCAATGGAAGTTTTCCATTGTCTGCACTGTAGTGCGATCTCGGAGTTGGTATATTTAAAGAGCGGGGGGTGTGGGGGGTACACAGGGGCTTACCACCCTGCTTAAGCTTTCAGGTAGGTTTTTTCTGTTTTTTATTTTTTTTTTATTTGATTTTCGAACTTTTAAGAGTTCAAACATATGGTCTCGACCATATATTGTTCGAACTTTTAAAAGTTCGATTTTCTGATATAGACCCAGTAAGAATATATGGAACAAAGTAAAAATAGAACATTTTAAACCGAGTAGACACATTTCCTCAACAGAATATTTAAAATGGACCACCGAGGGTTAGCTGTACCGCGCTGATTGCATTTTATGGCATGCTACCCACTACTAAGATACTTTGTGGTGGAAATAAGCTTACAGCTGTTAAAATATAGCTATTTCTAGTTACTGTGAGAAATTGCATTTGTGATATGTTCAATGCAAAGCTATTTTAAACAACACAGTAACCCCACATGCTACCAGATTACACAATTCTGTGTTGCTGCATATTTCTGTGATGTTGTACAGTCACATTTAACATATAAACCTCAATAAAGCTGTTGTATTTTTCCTACTGCAAAACCTAAGTTTAGTGACTATAACATCTTTGGTGCTCGACACCATACCCCTTAGCTATACCTGATTTGTAGAATGTCCCTGATTTTTCCCTCATATTTTCCCCGTCCCCATTTCCCAGCAGCAGGGTAGTTCATAGTGGTATCTCTACAGGTAGTTGAGTTGAAATTTCTCATTTGCCATCTGTGTGAAACACAAGACACTGAGGTATACAACACTGATCACCGTTTTCCATAGGAAGTCAACGCTGGTGTGATTTCTAATTGTGGTACTGCAGTTAGTTTCTTCTTTTGGGAGCTTTCTTCCTTCTTCAAATGACCTTGCATTTGGTGTATATGTTTGGGGGTGTTGATGACTTGTCCCCCACATAAAAAAAAACACTAACACTTTTTTTCACTCTTCTCTGTTTGGGGCATTATTTTTTGGCATTTCTGTTACTAGTAGAACTCTCACATCTGCATAGTATGGGGTTTGCTCTCCCTGTATCTGTATGGAACGTTTCTCCCTGGGCCTCTCCTGAAAATAGGCTTTGCCCTAGTTGGACTTTCCCAGTCAAAAAAATGTTAAATAAATAAAATCCATATGGGTTTTCTTTGGATTCTTCCATCTCCTCCTAAAACATAGGCTGGTTGATTGATTACTCTAGACTGTTCCTATGACCTGCATTTTACCCTGCTCCAATGGCCATGGGCATGACTGAAAACAGTCCCAGATAGACCAGTTCACTTACGTGGTTAACAAATAAATAAAATTCATAATAATAATAACAACAACAATAATAATACTACTAATAATAATAATAAGTTAAAATAGTTATAGAAAGGGGAGTAATGTTAAGATAAGTATGTGTTTCTGTTGGGTTACTGTACGGGAAATAATTTCAATAAAATTAATTTATGGTCATGAGTTGGGGGTCACATCTTTTTGTTTGAGATCCCTGTTGTTATAGAATTTCTTTGAGATATGGCTTTGATTCCTCTAGTTTTAGTTCTTCTGTGTAAAACACAAGACCAGTGAAGAATATGATTAACTTCAAGCTGAGAAGTGAGATGACAAATACAGGTAATACTTTAGCCATGATAGGTAGCTTAAGAACCAGTAGCAGCCTGCTCTCTGTACAGCCTGGATATTAGTAGTCAGTCCTTTCAGATTCTGTCAGGTACTCACACACACACACACACACATGACTATTAAGACAGGTAGCTCTACATCAGTTATCTTTCCTGGCTGCTTTCAATACCTGCAGATGAAACACCTAAATCCATCACTGAGGTTCCTGCGCCCCCTCATGGAAAGATGACAATTACAGGTAATGTTTTACTCTTGTCCTGTGGCTTAAGAACCCAATTAATAGACATGTTATTATTACAACAGCAGATACTTAGAATTTATCTCATGAGCATTAGCTGGCTGCTTAAATAAAGTACTTATTCACTGGAATAACAATTCCCTGCTTTACCAATCCTTTTGCAAAAGTACTCAGATCATTTAGATTCTCCCTTGGTCATGCTTCTTATTAGATTTAAGTGCCAACAGGGTGCTCTCCTTACCAATCTATAATGACTGATTGTCTGTATATGTTGATTATCTGTACTAATTGATTATCTGTAATGACTAATCCTCTGTATATGCTGATTATCTGTAATGACTGATTGCCTGTACATGCTGATTATGTGTGATCATCTGTACATGCCAATTATCTGTGCTATCTATATATGCTGATTATCTGTGATCGTCTATATATACTGATTATCTGTACTGACTGATCATCATTATATGCTTATTATCTGTAATGAGTGATCACCTGTATGTGATGATTATCTGTAGTGACTGTCTGTACATGCTGATTATTTGTGATTGTGTTTATATACTGATTATGTGTACTGACTGATCGTCTGTATATGATGACTATCTGTAATGACTAATCATTTGTATATGCTGATTATCTGTGATTGTATATGCTGATTATCTGTATTGCCTGATTGTCTGTATATGTTGATTATCTGTACTGACTGAATGTCTGTACATGTTGATTATCTGTAATGATTGATCATCTGCATATACTGATTATCTGTAACGAGTGATCGACTGTATATGCTGATTATCTGTAATGACTGATCACTTGTATATGCTGATTATCTGTACTGACTGATTGTCTGTATATGTTGATTATCTGTACTGACTGATTGTCTGTATATGTTGATTATCTGTAATGATTGATCATCTGCATATGCCGATTATCTGTAATGAGTGATTGTCTATATATGCTGATTATCTGTAATGACTGATCACTTGTATATGCTGATTATCTGTACTGCCTGATTGTCTGTATATGTTGATTATCTGTAATGACTGGACATCTGCATATGCTGATTATCTGTAATGAGTGATCACTTGTATATGCTGATTATCTGTAATGACTGATCACTTGTATATGCTGGTTATCTGTAATGACTGATCACGTGTATATGCTGATTATCTGTGCTGCCTGATTGTCTGTATATGTTGATTATCTGTAATGACTGGACATCTGCATATGCTGATTATCTGTAATGAGTGATTGTCTGTATATGCTGATTATCTGTAATGAGTGATCACTTGTATATGCTGATTATCTGTAATGACTGATGACTTGTATATGCTGGTTATCTGTAATGACTGATCACGTGTATATGCTGGTTATCTGTACTGACTATCTGTGTATGTTGATTATCTGTAATGATTGATCATCTGTATATGCTGATTATCTGTAATGAGTAATCGACTGTATATTCTGATTATCTGTAATGACTGATCACTTGTATATGCTGGTTATCTGTACTGACTATCTGTGTATGTTGATTATCTGTAATGATTGATCATTTGTATATGCTGATTATCTGTACTGACTGATTGCCTGTATATGTTGATTATCTGTAATGATTGATCATCTGTATATGCTGATTATCTGTACTGACTGTGTTTATGTTGATTATTTGTAATGATTGATCATCTGTATATTCTGATTATCTGTACTGATTAATGGCCTGTGTATACTGATTTGGTGCATTTGTATCTGGCAAAAAATTCATCAAGTAAAATATCTGGACATATAATGTAAATGATCGATTACCAGTACCAACCAAATGTCATAAAATAGCTGCTGGAGAAGGACAACCTAGTTAAACTGACAAGTGAAATGAGGGACAAAACTGAGGAGCCAAACAACTGCTTTGTCTCCATCTTCACAAGGCAGGAAGGAAGAAAACAAATTAGGAACAAAGGAGTGGAACAGTGGGGAGAAGCTTAGGTACAGATCAAATTCAGGAGGGCAGAGTAGAAAATGGCAAAAGTGAGGAAGGGCAAGGTCCAAGGACTACAGAAGCTCCACCATCCAAATCCTGAAAAACCTGGCTAAAGTGGCAGGGTCTCAGAAAGTGCTAATAAATTGGTCAGTGTCCAGTAGAGAGATACAAAGAGCTGGAAGGAGGTAGCACTGTTACCTGTCCATGAAAGGGGGATAGAATTAACCCTGAAAAAATACAGACCAGTCAAGTAGAACTCATTGCAGAGAAAGTGAAGGAAAAAAAATCTCATCTCAGTAAAAGGATGGTGATATATATGAACTACAGTCAACTCTGTGCTACAGATTAGCACATGGATGGATTTCTAGTCAAACAATGTATTCAATCTAGCTTGATCCAGTTTTACAACTAGGTTACAGTGCAGCTAAATAGGAATATGCTTGTTGATATGGCTACTGATTAAGCTTCGATGGTAATATTATGGGTAGAGGAAGGTGGCAGAAATGGGTGGAAAGGTGGACAGAAGGGAAAACTCCTTGACATATCTCTTAACCTGCAGACATTGAAAATAGATACAAAGGCCCTTGCAAAGTAGGCACAACCACCCAGAAAAGCTGGGCATCTAATTAGCATAACATTTGAATACCAAGTTGGGCATCTAATTAGCATAACATTTGAATACCAAGTTGGGCATCTAATTAGCATAACATTTGAATACCAAGTTGGACATCTAATTAGCATAACATTTGAATACAAGACAGCGCATAACTCTTCCTGATTCCTGAAGAAATGTGCGATATTATCCAAAAACATGTTTAAAAAAGTGTGACAAAAATGATGGAAAAATATAAGGTCACCATTAAAAATACAGTGTGAAATCTATAAACTTTAGTGAACTGTATTATTAAGTGATTTATTTTTGCTTTTCTTTCTTTTTATCTTTTTTTTTGAAAACTTTACTTACACCTTTCATTCAAGTAAGTATACTCATCAGTTAACTCTCTAGGTTTAGTTACAAGCAATGTAAAGAAGAAAAGCATAAATAATTTGACATGCAATTATATTTAAAAAGGAAGTCAAGCAATTGCATAGGAGTATATAGCAGAAATACACACTAATATCTAAATGCATTGTGCAAGCTCATGCTACATAACATTCACAACATTTGCGTTAACCTAAAGCAGGAGTGCTATGCCTTAATTCAAAGCATACAGACTTATGCAACAGTGTTGCCCTCAGCAATTTGAGGCACAGAGTTGTATTACCTTTTCCCACCAAACAGTTGTTCTGCAAACCAATTGGGAAAAGGCTGTAACCTGATAATCCATGTAGAAAAAAAACACCTTTACTACTAACCTTGCATAGCCAGCTGTGTAAACTACCTATAGCAAGTCTGCCAGAGTATGCCATTCACTGCCTATATATGCTCTGAGAGTTAATGTTTGTAAAAACATAGCCTATATACATGGCAAGTTGATTAAAGAGGAGGGCTCTTAGGGGAAAGCCAAACAGAGGGGTATAGATCCCACTTGAAACCTAATACTTTCTCCACGTTGATTTCTAAGGCTACTCAAAGTTTCTGGGCTGATGTGCATAGCCAGAACCTATGCAACAGAGTTAATTCTGCCCTTTGACAGTGCAGGCACTGTTCTACAGAGAATAAGTTATCCTGTACACCCTCTCTACCAATCCAGTACCCTTCCATCCAAAAAAGAAGAGACTTTTCAAAAGTGTATGTGCATCTACACGAGCTAATCAGGGTACTATGTAATGTTGTAAAAGATCCATTGTCACATTGGGGGTCTAAGAGCTGGATGCTGTTTTGAAAGGTTTGAATGGCCTGTCTAATATCCTGTTTATAGATAAAAGTTGTTAGGTTGGACATTTTTAAAAGGGGGGGGGGGGCAATCCTTCGGGAACTTACAGCTGCTTAATAAGAATATCAGGAGGGTGTGGGAAACCCAGTTGAGAAAGAAAGGTGTGAGCGCATCACATCATATCTGATGCATAAATGCTTCCAGTGGTCTCTGGGGTGGAAATGCCCAATTTTTTCTGTAAATAATGGAAGGAGCCAAAACCCCTTTTCCCTTCAATTACTTCAGTAAGATCATCTGGCCAGCACACACGGTCACCCTAATCACGTGCAACACGTGGCTAGAAGAAGCAGGCCTAAACATATGGCACCTGCCGCCCCTGCAGACTCCCCAGGTTAAACCCGTAGTTTTCCAGCAAGTTCTAAGAAAAGCACATGCTCAGTGCAGTATAAGGGTGAGTCAGCAAAACCCAAATCCAGCTTTATTGTTAACTGTGGCAATTGTGGTGCCAATCATGAGTCTTAAAGAGAAAAATGCTTAGTATTTGGTCAGCAATGCCACAAGTGTAAAAAATGGAACCATTTTCAAAAGTTTTGCAAATCAAGTAAACCTCACACAGTTATAAAGAAAGGTCACTCGAAAAAGCAAGTTGATCTTATAGAGAGCTGCAATTCTACTTTCTACTTAGATGGTACATCAGTAATTGGTGAAAAGGTGGATGCAGTAAATTTGTTAGTAAAGAATGAAGTGTTTTGTACTGTCCAGATCAATGGTAAATCCACACTAATCTTAAAGTAGACACTGGCTCAAAGTGTAATGTTATGTCAGTAGACACCCTGTAAGGTGAGAGCTGGTGAACAACTCAATGTGGCCAGTTGTGCAAAACTTGTTGCTTAGGGAGGTGAAGAAATTCAAACCGAAGGCTCAGTAGTGCTTTCATGTTATTTGGCTAGGAACTGTTACAGCTTGTTATTCTATGTAGTCCAAAGACCTTTGCAGTCATTATTGGATCTTATAGATAGTTTGAGAATGAATTTGCTTTCTTTTACCAAAGAAGTTCATCATATAAGCAAATATCATAGTTCAAATTTTACCAAAGCTATTTTCTCAGAGTATGCTGATGTTTTCAATGATAAGTTAGACAAACTTCCAGTTGTTTACTGTATGAAGTTAGACCCAGAGATCAGTCCAGTGGTCAGACCAGCAGGAAAATATCTGATAGCTATGCAAAATAAACTTAAAACTCAGTTGGATTAAGTGGTGCAGCAAGATGTAGTTTATCCAGTTACAGAAACAACTGAATGGGTGTCATCCATGGTAGCAGCCCACAAAAAAGGCTCAGATGAAATCAGAATATATATTGACCCAAGAGATTTGAACAACGCATTAAAGAGACTCCATCATCCAATGCGTACAGTCAGGAAAGCTGCAGCCCTAATACCAAATGCCATTGTTTCTTCTGTCTTGGATGCAAAAAGTTCATTTTGACAAGTGATGCTTGATTGCAAATCCTCATTACTGACTACTTTCAGTACCCCATTTGGCAGATATAGATTCCTCAGGATGCCATTTGGAATAAATTCTGCGAAGTCTTTCAGCATGCAATGGAGCACATTTTTTCAGGTTATCCTTGTGCCATAATAATAGATGATTTATTGGTCGGAGGCAATGGTGAAGCAGAGCATGACAGAAATCTTATGAAAGTTCTAGACGGAACACGTGAAGTGAACTTAAAGCCCAATCCTCTGAAGTGCAAATTCAGACTACCAAAAATTACATATGTAGGTCATTTATTTACTAGCACTGGCGTGCAACCAGGTATGGAAATAAGGTACATAAGGAAAGCTGGTGGTGGAATGCAGAAGTCCAGGAAGTCATCAAAAGAAAGAAGGATTGTAGGAAGAAGTGGGGGATAGAAAAAAATGACCAGGCTAGGAAGGACTACTGGTTGGCTAACAAAGAAGCTAAGAAAGACGTTGCAATAGCAAAGAATAGGGTATCAGAGGCACTCTACCAACTTCTGGAAAGTGACTCAGTAAGTGGCACAAATAAACTACATCAGGTTGCAAGGCAAAGCCAGAAAGATAAAGAAGATAGTCAAACACCATCAAACACCATTCATAAGGGATGCCAGCAACAACCTTTTCACCAGTCCACAGGGCATGAAAGGCAGATAAAAGGAATATTTCTAGCAGCTTTTGAATGAAAAAACCCACAGAAGCTGTACTGCCCCAGAATCAGCTTGCAATGATAGAAGAAGAGGAGCCCACCCTAGAAGAAGTAAGAACAGCACTAAGGAAAATGAAGTCAGGGAAAAAAACAGGCTCAGATGAGGTCACAACAATTATGATAAAGATGTTAGGTGAGATAGGGGAGAAATGGCTCCTGAGAGCACTCATAGCAGTGTGGAAAGGCGTATCCCAGATCACTGGAGAATAAGCATACTCATGCCAGTGTACAAAACAAAGGGGACATCCACAATTATGGGCAGTACAGATGCATCATATTCCTATCACACTGCATAAAAGTTCTGGAGAGAGTGATTGATAAACTGATACGCAGAGCAGTAGAATGTATGATGGGAGATGAGCAGTTTGGATTCAGATCAGGATGCAGCACAACTGACCTGATGTTTGCAGTGAGACAAATACTTGAGCTAGAGATGAGGAGAGAGTCCAAGTGGTCATTCCTAGACTTGGAGAAAGCATATGACAAGGTCCCAAGAAAGCTGCTCTGGGCAGTACTGCGGTGATTTGAAGTCTCAGAAACATTGGTAGAATTAGTGCAGGCTATGTACAAGGACCCAGTGACTCAAGTACGAACAGTGTTTGGCCTCACAGAGGGGGTTACCAGTGGGAGTGGGTGTACACCAGGGTTCAGCTCTGAGCCCACTGCTGTTCATACTCATGATGGACTACATTAGCAAACAGGTCAGTGGGAGCAGATCAACACAATTGCTGTATGCAGACGATGTGGCATTACAGGCAGACTCTGAGCTAGAACTTCAGCAAAGGATAGGAGAATGGAATGCAAATCTGAAGTCACATGGGATGAAACTAAGCACAGATAAGACAGTGGTAATGGGAGCAAACTGGGGAAATTAGAAGAAGCTGAGAATAGAGAAAGAAGGGAATATAGTGGAAAAGGTAAACAGCTTCAAGTATCTGGGAGGGGTGGTTGAGGAGAAGGGAAGTCTGAATGAAGAGGCCAAAGCTAGAATCAGAGGGGCTGCAGCCACATGGCATAGAGTGTCTAGTGTGGTATATGACAGAAAAATGCCAAAGAAGCTGAAAAGTAAGGTGTACAAGACAGTAGTGCAAACAGCACTACTGTATGGTACAGAAACCTGGGCAGTGAAGGCAGAACAATTGAAGAAGCTAGAGGTGATGAAAATGAAGTGCTTGAGAAGAGTGGTAGGATGCACACTGTGGGACAGATGAAGAAATGAGGACATAAGAGCTGAAGCCAAGGTGGCTCAGTTGGAGAAAGTTTAAAGAGAACAAATTATAGTGGTTTGGCCACGTGTGCAGAAAAGCAGAAGACAATCTGGTGAGGAAGATTTGGGACAGACAGAAAGAACATAAGAGGAAGCGAGGGCATCCAGTAAAGGGGTGGATGGATTGTGTGAAAGAAGATTTGTGACAGTCAGGCATGACTGGTGAAGAAGGCAGGAGTGTGGCACTGAATCGAGAGAGTTGACAACAGTTAATATGATACCCTGACCTCATGTAGAAAAAGTGAGAAGGGGGGGCTGCTGATGATGATGGCTTGCGACCAGACCCACCCAAGCAAGAACCCATTCTTGAGATGCAAGCATCAAATAACATTCAGGATCGACAACATTTTCTTGGTATGGCAACCCTTTATGCAAGCTTATACCAGACTTCAGTGAGGTGGCAGCACCTTTGGGAGAGCTGATGTGCAAAAATTTTATATGGTCTTGGTTGGAACAGCACCAGAAGGCATTTGAAGACCTTAAGCAGAAAATTGCCACCACCCCCTCACCTGCATTAAGATACTATGATGTCTATAAACCAGTAACTCTGTCCTGTGATGCTTCAGAATTTGGTCTTGGTGCAGTTATTCTTCAAGAAGGCAGACCAGATAAATGCATATAGAACTCTTATCCAAACTGAAATGCAATAAGCTCAAATTGAGAAAGAACGTTTGGCAATAGTATTTGCATGTTTAAAATTTCATGATTATATCTATGGTGGAGCTACCAACCGCTAGTCACTATTCTGAAGAAGCCTGTGCGTTCAGCTCCAGTGAGATAACAAGAATGATGATCAAACTGCAAAAGTACAACTAGAAAATGGTCTATACAAAAGGCGAACTTCTTTATCTGGCTGATAACCTTATCCAGATTGCCCAGAAATACAACATAACAACTTCATGCAGAGAATTTTGACTTTGATGTCATGGAAGTGCATAATTGTTCTACCACGAGACTTGATGAGCTGAAAAATCATTAAAAGACTGATCCAGTTTTGCAAAAGATCAACCACTACATTAATGTTGGATGGCCGTCAAAGCAATCTAATGTACCACCTGAAGTGCAAAGTTATTTTTCTTACAGAAGTGAGATGTTGATGGAAAATGGCATTATTTTCAAAGGTTCTAGAATTGTTGTTCCTGCTTCCTTACAGCATGAATATATCCAGATTTTGCATCATGGTCACCCAGGTTCCAAATCTACCAAAAGAAGGGTGAGAGAATTAGTATTTTGGTCTTCTCTTGTAAAAGCCACTGATAAAGTACTTTGTTCTTGTTCAATATGCAATAGTACTAAACCGCATTTCCAAAAAAAACCCAGTTAAGCTAAGTCAAGTTCCTGAACTACCTTGGTCAACAGTAGCCACTGATATATTTGAGTGGCACAATCAGCATTACTTAGTGTTGGTAGACTCTTATTCAAACTGGTTTGAGATTGATTTACTACCTAATCTAGCATCCACTGTTATCACCAAGTTGAAATGTCATTTCTCAGTCCATGGTAGTCCACACAAAGTTATTCCTAACAATGGTACCCAATTTACCAGTCAGTTGTTTCAGAAATTTGCAAAAGAATGGGACTGTGGGGTCTATATTACATCCTCAAACGCTTAAAAATAAGCGAACGCTGATTGATCGAACTTATTTTCGCGAAACTGCAAAATATCGAAGCAGCAGAAACTCAAATTTTTTTCCTAGAGAAAGAATTTGGTTGTCCATTTCTGTTGCTTCGGTATTTTCAGTGTTATGGTGGAAAGTTACCAGTCAGATTCAGGTAAGTGTACGATTGTGTGGATGTGAGTGTTAGGGTGATTTAGGTGAGTTAGGGTTAGGGCTCAGGTTAGGTGTGTGTGCGATTGAGTGGACATGAGGGTTAGGGCGGATTTAAGTGAGTTAGGGTTAGGGAGCGGGTGAGGTGAGTGTGCGATAGTGACGGACCTTAGGGTTAGGGTTTGAGTTAAGGTAAGTGGGTAGTTAGTGGTGTGTGTATAGTTTAGTGTAGGGTTAGGTATCAGATTTTAAGTGTATGTGTGTGGATTTCTGTTTGTTTGGTGTGCTTGTGTTGTGTGTATGTGTTTTGGATCAGCAATTTTTTTCCCTGGGAAAAAAATCGCTGATCTGACAGTTCGAGATTCTAAGCTTTTGATTAAATTAGGTCGATCAATCAGCATTCGCTTTTTTAAGTGTTCAATGATATAATTTAGACCCGATCTTTGTACATGTTACTGGTAGTCCAGAAAATCCACAGTCAAATGGACTAGCTGAATGTGCAGTACAGAGTGCAAAGCAATTACTTGAGAGGTCAAAGCGTGATAATACCAATGTCTTTTGAATTTACTTAATCTCAGAAACATACCCCGTGACGATATACTTGGCTCACCTGCTCAGAAAACTTCTATCTAGGCAAACCAGAACAATATTGCCAATTAGTTCCAGTTTGTTGAGGCCTAAAGCTAAGAACAACAAAACAATTAGAGCCCAATTATTTAGAAAGCGCTCTTTTCAGAAGTCCACCTATGATAAATCAAGCAGATTTCTCCATCCATTGAAAGAATGAGACCCAGAGAGGATACAAACGGCGAAAGGTTTTGACTGGACTGGTCAAGTAGCAGGTATATGTACTGAGCTGAGATCCTACATCGTAGTATCTGAGGGTGTGGAGTACAGGAAAAATCAAAGACATATTCTTCTTGTACCAGAATTGATATTGCAGCATTGTTCCTGTGATACAGACTCTATATCTCAGAGCAATCCAGACAATGTTCCTGTTGCAGAACATGTATTAACTTCTACTTCCATTCCTGATGATGTTCCTGATGTCCCTAAAGTTGAACATTCAGCAAAGACAGTTCCAGTTGCTAGACTTTTCTAACTTCTATGTCACACAATTTGGTCGTATTTCCAGACCTAATGTGAAATACACAGCAACCTGGACATAACTGTCTATATGTATGTAGCTCTGTATAATTGCATGACAAAGAATTATTTGTATTGATTGGATGTCAATTAATGTTGTCAGTACTGCATGACTTATTTCTCAAACAGGGAGGATGTAGAATAGTGTGTGTGTGTGTGTGTATGTTGTACCTTTAAGAAGCATTTCAAAGTTATCATGTGCATTTATATAGCAAGCATGTGCTAGCTTCAGTGCCATTTTGAGAGTGCAGCCAGACAGTGAGCATGTATGAGTGTAATAGCTAGTTTGTTTATACATTTATCTAAGTTAAAGTTATTAAGCCTCAATCCTGATGTGTTTTTCTATAATAAAGCTGCTTGAACAGAACCCACAAAGACTTGCCTATTTTATCCTTACTGGATGAATGACAGTCTCCTTCTGAACAAATCAGAGCACTGCATATACACACAGTGTCTTCTGAACAAATCAGGGCAGTGCATAAGCACACAGTGTCTTCTTCTGAACAAATCAGGGCAGTGCATAAGCACACAGTGTCTTCTTCTGAACAAATCAGGGCAGTGCATAAGCACACAGTGTCTCCTTCTGAAGAATGTGCAAATATGCATTTATGCTTGCCTGAATAGACATAGCATGGCAATGTATAGGGAGGTGTGTGTGTGTGTGTGTGTGTGTGTGTGTGTGTGTGTGTGTGTGTGTGTGTGTGTGTGTGTGTGTGCGTGTGTGTGTGTGTGCGTGTGTTTGTGTCTGACAGAGAAATTAATGAGAAAGATGTGTAAATCTCATGTGTAAACACAGAAAAGCAAAAGAATGTAAACAATTTCAATCAATCAAGCAATGAATCAACAATATTTAAAAAAATACATTATTTACAAATAATGCAATGTGAACATTCCTGAAGGAATATTGGTCTAAGATATATATTTCCTTTATGGCATAAAAATAAAACTACTCCTTCAAAAGCCAGATTTGCAACATAAAATACAAAGATTAAGAGAGAAGTTTTACTTAAAAATGTCTAAAGGACAAACAATGCACTGAATCTGATCAGGCAGAATTACGCTATAACTATATAGATTAAACAAAAATGCAATGCCTCCAGGCTGTTGTCTAATGAATTACTGACAAAGAACAAAAGAAAAGCAAATACTGACAGACAAAAGGCATTCCCAATGTGCCTGCCAACTGGCTATTCCATGCTAACTTCTCTGAATGTATACCTGAGTACAATCATTTTCCAGGACTGCATTCATTGAAATGTTAAACTAGAAATAGATTTGAAGTTATTTGTTGGATGTTTTGGTACCTTTCCACAAAGAAGGTGCAAAGCTCAGAGCTTTATGCTAATTTTCTATCATACACTAGATCCATTATGTAACCTCTTGATATGATGTGACCTCTCTCTCTCTTTTACCTAGCTTTGGCTATTAATTTTGATAACTGTATAAAGCCAGTGAAACGCAATAATAATTTTCGGGAATAAACTGGTTTACATACAATCTTACAGAGGCTTGTAAAAGAAAAAAAGTAAAGGGACACTGTTCCTTTAATTCACATGCCGATTATCAATCAGAAAGACCATAAAGTAGAGCAAGGTATTTATAATCAAGCACCACATTTATTGACTTATTCATTCATTTATTTACTTGCTAACTTGTTTATGTGTATATGTACAAATTCATTCATTACTTCATTTTTTTCATTTTCTACTTTTCACTTATTCACAGTAATTTATCCATGCAAGATTAGAGATAGTACCAGTGGCGACTGGTGACTTCAAATCAAAAGGGGGGCTGCAGGAGACAGCTGAATGGGTGGGGCCAGTAGGAAGGGGTGTGGCCAACTAGAAAGGGGCAGAGCTATGCTCAAAACCACAACAACTGGAACTTTAATTAAATACGCTGTCCTGGGTGCCAAACCATCATTACGAGAGTCCAATCAAGACAAGATGAATTGTAGAAGAAAAAAATATTTCAATGCATTAGCTACATGACAGCTTACTTAATATCTAGATGGAAGCAAAAAGGTTGTGAGGCATGAAAAAATACATTACTTTTTAAATACATTACAGGAATGCCAGTCAAAATAAAGTAAAAAAAAAAACAAGCAGCACTCAACTCAAACCACTTCTCCTTGCACTGCAATTCTAATTATAATTTATATTCAGCTTTATAAAAGTACCAAGTAACATGCTGAAAGTAACAATCTCTGTGATACCCCCACTTGTAAAAATGTTTCTTATCCAAAAAAGACCTGCTGCCTGACAACAACTATTTACTTGTTTCATGGGGAAAACATGATCAAAGTAAAAAAATGAACAGCAAACAAGAAACAAGCTCAAGATAAATTGCTTAAAGGATTACTGCACAGGTTATGGACCACATGTGATAGATTGGCATTCTGTTTAGTTTACGGGTAAAACCTGCAAAGATGACTGCAAGTCTCCAACAAATGTAATGAGCTTCTGAAAATACTGTAATCCTGTCCTTTATTACAAATACTGCCATATGCATTTCAATACCTAAGGCTTATATGTTATCTAGTTATGTAAATATTCTCTGCATGGCAACAACAGAAAGGCTTTTTCAGTGTTGGTAATTCTTTAACAGTATACTTATTAAAGCTTACTTGCATCTTACAAACTCAGACAAGCTTACCTGATGGTCATGAAAGCATTGTTATTTAAATACAGAGCAACAGGCACTGAAACAACATGCATTTTCTGAATAAGAAGAAGCATAAATCAGCAGTATAAAAATATAACAGAAAACCAGAACATTCTGCAAAATCATGGACAGATGAAAAGCCACTGTTGTACTTGTGTCTACCTTGGATGGGGGAATACTCTGTACACTTACACTGCTCCTTGCCTTGCTTGGACACATCCAGAGTCACTACTTGGGGGAGTGGGGTGCAACAAGTATGTCACAATTTGAAATGTCTCTGGCTGATGGTGATGGCTCTGACACATGGTCATACCTCTCAAACTCAGAGCAAGAAATCTAGACAAAGCCATTCATAGAAGTGGGACAAAGGGCCAGAAATAAGGACATTTTTTAAATACTGCTCTTATAAACTTAAAAAGATAATAGAATAGCAGTAGGTCTTGCATTAGTATGAATTTTCTGAATGGTATGAAATCTGAAACTCAAATGTCTGCCATTATTTTCTAGCTTCAGTCTTTAATGATTTGCCAATAATTTGCCAGAAAACCACAATTTTATGAAAAACGGACCAAAAATGTGTTGCAAAATATAAAATTGCCACACAAGGGACACTTTTTTAATATTAGTACCATTAACTTGAACAGCTGACAAAATAAGAGAATCTACATGCATTTCTGAAATAAAAGTACTCTATAACTCTGATCACTACAGTTATTTATAATTGTAAACCCTCCACGTTTTCTTCCAAAATTGCTATTTTGCTGAGAGATTATTAGGGGGAGAGCAACATTTTGAGCCAAAATTGGGGACAGCTGAGAGGTTTGGATATCCCTAATTCTATAAAGTGATTTATCTGCATGTACCTCTCAACCTCTTAATGCAAAAAATCTGGACAAGGCTAAATATATTGGGGGAACATACAAACAGTACTACAAATTGCTGTTGTATAAACTTAGTTGATAGAATAACAAGTCTTGCTTTAGCATGCATTTTTCTTAAGGTTATGAAGTCTGAAACTCAATGTCCGTCTTTATTTAGTGACTTCATTCCTAAATGATTTGAAAGAAAATCACAAATTTTATGAGGAACAAACCAGAAATAAGAAGCAAAAATCTATTAATTCTGCAAAAAATCTGGACAGTTTTGAGAGGTATAGTTCAGCCAGGGCTATCTTTGAGCTTGTCACCTTTCCCCCCTCACAATATCATGATCAAATGGAGCCTCCCCCCTGCAGCCATTCCAATGTCCCATTACTTGGCTATTTTGCCCCATTTACTATATAACACTGTAATGTGCATATCGTTTTACTTCTGTGATTTTTTGGATTTTATTTGAAAATTTTATTTTGCATTTTACGGCATAAACACTAATAGACCTGCTAAACAAAGCAATGCAGTTTTACAATGAAAATAGACTTAGCATCAAAACTTCTCTGCCCTTGAAACTCGCATTCATTGAAACCCACATTCAAAGAAAATACATTTTGCCAGTGGCAGATAAAGATTAACTTTGGGCTGTTGCACACAAAACATACATGTGTTCTTTGATACACCTTCCTGACTGTATTAAATAATATTCCTTGTATAATACAGTACAGTTGTTCGAGGGTGTTTTAAATTTATTGTTTTGAACATTTTCCAGTAAACAATGAAACAAAATATATGCAGCAATACTGACAAAACTGCCCAATTTAGAACATTTCCATCATAAAAGTCTATCCAAACTTCAACAATCCAAAAGTATCAGTAAATATGCACAATCTCTGAAGATGTAAATGTCATCTAAATAATTACACATTAAAGAGATCTGAAACTAATGAAGAGGTTGCTGCTAGCAAACAACTTTATATTTCATTGTTTCATCTACAAATAAAGTGCCTGCTGTCCTTGAGGAATAAATTGCCCATGTTAGATTAAAAAATGATAAGCTAGTAATATTGCAATAGGGAATGGATGGCAAACTGATAACAGCTTCATAGTTCCTAGGTATTTTCGCCAAAAAGTACTGCAGCATCAACCCCCTTTACAAACATCTGTTTAAAAACTTTCATTTTGTGGCTTTCTGGAGTGCTTACTCTCTGTAGGATAATAGCTTTAGTATTCCCACCCTCCCTCCCTGTCAGTGTCTTGCTGTTATACTTGGTGGCTTTGCAGTTGCCCTCCCCTACTGTAAATCTGATCTGGGACACTCCTCCCAGTCTAGTGTCATTAGCTCATTCTACCTAATACAGAGAGAACATTTGATAAGGCCTTCTGTTTCTCCTTTTTCCCTTTCAAAAAAAAAAAAAAAATTTTGCCTGAATCTCCTTGGTTCTGACTGTGCTTCTCAAACATTTTGGAAATATAGAGTATCTTTTACAGCATTTATTATAACTGTAATTGCTTTAATATTGCTACAACTCAAGTGCTCTGGGTTGCACTGCATCTGAAGTGTTTGTGTGTTTTAGTTGCTTTTCTGTATATATAGACTTCTCTGTATATGTAGACTAGCTACTTATTCTGCTGTGTTACTGCCTCTTAAATCGTTTTTCAGTTGTACACTTGCCTTGCTTCATTTAAAAAGTTTTAAATTGCTAATTTTGTAGAGTTTTAATTGCATTTACTGTTTAGGACTACACACCCAAGTGTGTTAGCCTTTTCTGTGTTTATTTACTGTATTATTGCATTGTTTAGCCTGTTTCAACAAAACAAAATACTATCTTGTTTGCTTGTTTCCCACCTTTTCTAGCCAGTCCATATCCCAGGCTTTGCTTGTCTCAGGACTTTATTTTCTGTGCTCAGAGCTATCCAGACCTTGCTGTGGTAGTGGGAAGTCCTACTGCTTACCAGTGGGAGTGGTGAGCATTGTACTGACTATCTAATGCTGGAGGAGTGGTTTCTAGCTCTGAAATTGTAATTTTGTTAGCCTTTTTGGGCTGATTTCTATCCCTTTCAACTTTCTGGCTTAAAAACGCATGTGTTTGCACATTTTTCACATCATGCAGCACTGCGAGGCTACAGTTAAACTATTCCAGGTGCCAGAAGGTCTGCTCTTCAAATTTTCCCTTAGAACTAGCTGGTTTCTCAGTAGTAGCACTAAAATCTGAACCCCTGTGACTAGCACTTGCTCTAGAACTTGCTGGAAAGCACTAGGAAGCCCGAAACTGATTCAAGCACTCAGCTCTCCTTATCAATAAGGAGAAATTAATTATAGGCACTAAACAGCCTATAATTGCAAAGTACCTTGCAAAGGTAAGGGAAAACAGCTCTTAAACTTTACAAGAAAGCACTAGGAAGCCTGAAACTGATTCAAGCACTCAGCTCTCCTTGTCAATAAGGAGAAATTAAACATAGGCACTAAACAGCCTATAATTGCAGAGTACCTTGCAAAGGTAAGAGAAAACAACTCTTAAACTTTACAAAAAAAGCACCTAAACAGGCATGTCCAATGGTCAGCTTCCGGTGATTTCTCCTGTCCACCTGGCAAATATGGGCATACTGGGGCAGTGCGGCAACTGCCTCATGTACACAGACAATCCTCTCCTCCTACCACCCAACATTTCAACCTGTGAGAGATGCACTTTCATAGCCAAAATGGAAGCTAAGCTATCTCTGGCCAAGATTGTGCTAGACAGTCAAGAGGAGAAGGTTAACACCTGCATTACACCTCAAGCAACTCATAGCCCTTCAAAACCCACACCATCAACACTCACACATAGCAACACTAAACCCACATATGCGGAGGCCCTTAACATTAACTGGCCCAAGGAACAAGGACCTCCGAAGCCAAAACGCAAACAAACACCAGTCACAAGCAAAGTGACACATAGCTCACAACACCAATGTGCCACCCAACAACAGCCCCTAAGGCAAGACAATGTACCCAATACTTTAGTCATAGGTGACTCTATAGTCAGGCAAACTGATGTCCCACTCACCAGACTGAACAAGGAGAAAATTACAGTCAGCTGCCTGTCAGGTGCCAGGATCCACCACATAATGCATGCACTCAAGTCACTCCACAACAAGTACAAATACGACTCTGTCATTTGTCCATGCTGAAGTGAATGACTTGAGACATACCTCCCTGGACTACATAAAAAGAGACATGGAAGAGCTCTTGCATAATGTAACCCAGGCAGGTACGACCCTAGCTCTGAGTAGCATCCTGCCTTCGCCCAGAATGATACCACAGTATAAGGACAAAATGATTGACTTCAACAATTGGCTAAGCTTCTGGTGTCATTCAAAGGGGATCCGGTATTTGTCTGCCTGGGAAGACATGATCAACAAACCACGATGCTTTGCCAGAGATGGTCTGCATCTGTCACCCCTGGGATTCAGGTTACTGGCTAAAGCTCTTGCCACCCGTATAGTGCCTTTTTTAGGCAATGTTCAAAGGATAAAACCACCACTGTAACAGATACAAGCATGCAAAATCTGAAGGTAATGCTACTCAATGCTAGAAGTCTAAACCTCCAAATGCATTCTCTCGAGGCACTCCTAAAAATGGAGAACATCAATATCTGTGCAGTAACTGAGACCTGGTTCGAGGCTCCAGAGAGCACCCCTGCAATACCAGGCTACAATTCTTACCACACTTTTCGGTCACAAAACCAAGACCGAAACAGTAAAGGTGGAGGAGTGTCCATATTCAGCAAGGATATTCGCACCTCCAGGCTAGTTGCCCAAAACAATGCATCTGAAATTCTCCAGGTGCAACTAACACTAGGTAACACTACAATCCAAATTGTAGCTTGCTACAGATCCCCCGCCATGCCCCAAAATTCTTGCTACACCTTTCTAAACATACTGGAAAATATTAAAATACAACCAAACACCCTAATACTGGGTGATTTCAACTACCCTGCCATTAATTGGGAAAACTACTCAGTTAACACCTCCTTTTCCCAACGGTTCTTGGAATTCATAAATTCCAATGCCCTGGATCAACTAATCCATTATCCCACCAGGGGAGCCAATATCCTAAACCTGGTCATTACCAACATGGGAGATAGATGCTCTACACCAATGGTCACCCCCTCATTGGTCAGGTCTGACCATAAGCAAATCACCTTTGACATCCACATCCCACCCCCAACCCCTAGTAAGGAAACATCCTTAAAAAAACCTCTCCAAAGCCAACTTTATGCTACTGAAATCAGAAGTGACAAACTTCACAACACCCACGCAGATGGGATCTGGAAGTTCAACGGCAGAATCCTACACTAAGGCACTGTACGAGCACTCGTGCATGAATCGTGCCATCCAAAATAGAACCAAGATGCTCTTCTTCAAAAAAAAGGAAGCCAATCTGGTGGTCCCCTGCTATAAACAAACTATACAACAGAAGGAAGAAACTGTTGCAGAAAAGAGGAAAATCCCAGGATGCAAAAAACTCCCTCACTAGCCTCAGTAAGAAGCTGATATCCCTCATAAAATCCTCAAAAGCTAGTTACGAAAATAAAATTGCCAAAGATTCCAAAGACAACCACAAGGCATTCTATAGTTATGTCAAGAATCTAAATGGCAATGTGCAGATCTGCTCTGAGCTACAACAGAATGGCATTAAATATACTGATCCTAAGGATATTGCCAATATCCTGGCAGATCGATTTAGTGCCAACTTCACCCCCCTCTCACCCCCTAAAGGGCCCATCTCAATACCAAAAGATTGCCAAATTCCGATAATCACGGCCACACAGGTAGAAACCACACTCTCCAAAGCTAAGAATACAGCATCCATGGGACCAGATGACATCCCAGGCTGTGTATTACATGAACTACAAAATGAACTGGCACCTCACCTAAGTGTCATGTTTAATCATAGCCTCACCTCAGGCTTCATGTCCACTGAGTGGCACACAGCTGCAGTTATCCCACTCCACAAGGGAGGATCTGCCTTGGATCCCGGGAACTACCGTCCCATCAGTCTGACAAGCCTGATCTACAACGGCATGGAACGCATTATCATGGAACTTATAAACAAAGACATTGGCAACCTTCAAACACTGGACCCCACCCAGTTTGGGTTTGTGAAGAGCCGATCTTGTCTCCTAAATCTGATTGAATTCTTTGAATCAGTCTCCAGAGCTGTGGACGAGGGTAAGGTGGTCCACACAGGCTATCTGGACTTTGCCAAGGCCTTCGACACCATCCCCCACTCTGGAATCATAGATAAATTTACTAAGCTGGGCATAAATCCCCACGTCACTTGATGGGTTGCCAACTGGCTTACTGACAGAACCCAGACTGTAAAAGTAGCCGACTCCAAATCCAGCTCCAGACAAGTGACAAATGGAGTACCTCAGGTTCAGTCCTGGGACCGCTCTTGTTTGGCATCTACTTCTCTGAAGTACAGGCCAACACTAAGGGACTCTGGCTAACAAAGTTTGCAGATGACTGCCAACTGGGAGCCATTATTGAATCCCCAAATGATGTGGATATTCTACAAAAAGGCCTTACAGAAAACAGATGCCTGGTGCCACGGCCATGGGCTCAAGCTTAATGCCAAGAAATGTATAGTTATCCCCTTTGGAAAAAAACATGTACCCATGGATTACCACATAGGTGGCAAGACGCTAAACATCGAAAGTGTGATGAGAGACTTAGGGACACAGGTGGACAGTGGTCTCACTTTTGATAACTACATCACCACAACAGTCAGGAAATCCTTCTATGTGGCACACCTCATCACTAAGGGCTTTTCATCCAGAAAAAAGGAGGTCATTGTCCCACTGTATTCATCCCTCATTAGACCCATTATAGAGTATAATGCCCCATTTGGTATGCATCTCACAAGACATCTGCAACAGCTGGAAAGGCCACAGAAATACCTCACTAAAAGAATCACAGGCCTAAAGCAGATGCCATATGCTGACCGTCTAAAAAACCTCCAGCTATACTCTGTGGCATATCGTCTACTCAGAGGCGATCTCTGCTTAACATACAAGGCCATGTTAAACCCTGAGCTGTTGGACATGCTCCACTTAAAGAAATCCCAATCCTCAGACCTACATTCTCCAGGGATCTAAAACTTGTCATCACAATGAACAAAACATGCTGGAGGGATAGGTTCCTGACTCATAGACTCCCCATACTCTGGAATAGACTGCCCACACATGTCAAGCAGAGCGTCTCATTGGTCCTCTTCAAAAGGAACCTTGATGATTGGATGGGAGATAGGAAATTCACCCTGGAGATCATGTCAGTCGCCCTGCTAGACAGGGGCACAGAGAAGTAAATATTGTGGGAAGAAATATCCAGGGAATTGTTATGGCTAGGCTTGCATAGGCCCTAGGGCCAACAGCCTAGTACCAACCTATGAACTACCTGTTGTGCTATTAACATTGCAAGCAGACTTAAAATATGCAGCACTAAACTTCTCCTCCACTGCAGCTCTCAGCTCCTTGTAAAATCTACTAGACACTCAGCTGTATCTCTCAACTATGCAGCACAAGAAATCTGGAAAAAGCCAAAATTTATTGGGGGGGGGGTGCAAAAGCCCAAAAAACAGGGACATATTTTAAACATTGCTTGCATAATTTTGATAAGTTGCTAGAATAAAATGCTGTGTTACTACTATACATTTCACTGCCAAATCTTAAACCCAGTTCCCTGTGCAAAACAGTCAGAGCAACATACCACTATGCCAAATCAGCTATTTTATGAAAGAGAGGAAGACTGAAACTAAAATGGCTACCATTTAATGAATTCAGTTCTCACCATAGCTGTCAACCTCTTAGCACAAAACACCTGGACAAAGCCAATAATGGGTGAATACAGCCCCCAAACATAGTCAATGAATTCAGTTCTCACCATAGCTCTCAACCTCTTAGCACAAAACACCTGGACAAAGCCAGTAATGGGGGTTGCAGCCCCCAAACATATTCAGTGAATTCAGTTCTCACCATAGCTCTCACCCTTAGCACAAAAAACCTGGACAAAGCCAATAATGGGGGAATACAGTCCTAAAAATAGAGACAAATTTCAAATATTCATCTTATAAGCTTAGAAAATTGCTAGAATAAAAGGTTTTGTGTTACCATGTACTTATTGAAGAATATGAAGTTTAAAATTCAAATGCCTGTCATTTTTATTTATTTAACATTTGTTAACCAGGAAAGTCTGACTTGGAACAAAAGCCAGTTTTCAGCAGAGGCCCAGGGAGAAACACTCCAGACACATGCCTTTGTAACATGGGAGGACACCTGACGACCCCCACACAAACACAAGGAGAACATGCAGACTCCACACAGAAGGTACCCCAGCCAAGAATCAAACCAGAGAACCTCTAGCTGGGAGGCAAGAATGCTACCACTGCACCATCAACTATGTACTGAATTAAAAATCCACAGATTTTATGACGAACAGAAAAGAACAAAAATATGAGACAAAAATCTGCAAAGTTTTCACAGACGGTGGTGGGTAGGGAATTCAGGCTCTTGCTACCTGCACCCAAGGTACAGAGTTCAAGCCTGAGCCACCACCATCTGAGTTCTCTCTAGCCACCAGTATATATTAACTGGGGCATGTCACACACACACAGTGTCCGAGACTCACTGATTTGTTGCAGTCCTATAGCATGTCACCCCTGGACAGTATATAAAATCAAGTAAAAAAACAAAACAAAGAGAGACAGACAGAAAAAGTAAATGTAAGTCCAACAGAAAGATAATGTAAATTTCAGTCAGTCAGTCAGGCCAACATTTTCTTAATAATCATTATCATCATCAAAAGCAGCATTAAAAATTTCAAGTAATTAATCATGTAATCGAAGAGAAGGAAAAGGATATGCCTTCTAATTAGACAAATTGCATTGTTTGCTTGCCACTGATGTCAAATATATATATATATATATATATATATATATATATATATATATATATATATATATACATATATATATATATGGGGTCTACATACACCCATCGAATTAACACTTCAGAGAAACTCAGTTTGCTAGTCCGCTTTCATGAAAGTGCATTTCTCTAGAAATGTACTTTCGCTAAACTACAGTTCACAGAGGTTGTTGTGGGAGATTGTAGTACAGTGTCGTGCGATCTCGGAGTTGGCATATATTAGTAGCAGGGGGTATGGGGGGGGTGCAGGGGGGTTTGTCCCCTGCATTATTTAGTGTACTGTATTTGTGTTTTTATTTTTGTATTTCTTCGGTGAAGTGCAGTTTTGTGAAAGTGCATTTCCAAAGAAATGTACTTTCGCAAAACCGGACTAGCGAAACTGAGTTTCGCCAAAACGTTAATTCGATGGTTCAAAGTCACCCCACGTGTATGTATGTATATATATATATATATATATATATATATATATATATATATATATATATGTATATACACACACACACACACACACATCTAATTTATATACACACACACACACACACACACACACACACAGACACATATATATATATATATATATATATATATATATATATATATATATATATATATAGGTCCACTTCACATGACTGAAAGCTCAAAATACTGAAACTCATTTGACTGACTTTGAGAATGCTGAAAGCTGACGATGCTGGATTACAAAATACCAAATGTAAAGCCATAGATTATGACGTGTTTCCCTTCAGCTGTGAATTGCTTACGATAACAAAAATGCACAGATCCATGAACACCAAACATTTCATCGCAAATAACATTAGCATTCACAAAATCTAGGTTCACAATACCAAATAAACCGTGCAAATATCACCAGCAGTTTGTCTCATCATATCAAAACTATAAAAAAAAATGCACACTTACACCACCAATGACTAACTCTTTCCAAAATTAAAAACTACTTACTTACCTTATTAACAGACACTGGATGATATAAAACCAAGCTAGGTGGGGGCTGTGCCTCCCACACCCCCCAAACTATATATACTAACTTCAGGGTTGCACTACAGTGGGGAAATGGCATATACACTTTACCTATCTTTAAGTACTGTACACACTGCCATTTGGTATTTTGCAGATCAGCATTGTAAACTTTCAGTATTCTGAAAGCCAGTCAAATTCAGTTCATAGGTGTGTACTAGACTAATGGCCCTGGAACCTTTACAAGCCTAGCCCATAGAAGTGCACTGGCATCATGCCACCCACCATTAGCTCACAGTGCCTCTATCAAGTACAGCCACTGGAGTGATCCCCAGCGTGAACTTTCTATTTCCCATCCACTCATCAAGATTTCTCTTGAAGAGGGCCAGTGAAGTATTCTGCTTGACATGTATGGGAAGTCTATTCCAGAGCATGGGGAGTCTCTGCTTTATGAACCTGTCCCTCCAGCATGTTCTGTTGATTGTAGTAATGAGGTTGTCTCTGGAGCATGTGGTGTGGAGGGATTTAGATTTCTTTAGATGTAGCATTTCTAATGGAGCTGGGTCAAATATGGCTTTGTAAGTCAAGCAGAGATTGGGTCTTAGTAGACAATATGAGACAAAGAATAGCTGGAGTTTTTTAATCTGTCAGTGTAGGACATGTATTTAAGGTCTAGGATCCCCTTTGTGTGGTACTTTTGTGCCTTTCCAGCTGTTGCATGTGTCTAGTGAGGTACATGTCAGATGGGGCATTATACTCAATAATTGGCTTAATGAGGGAAGAGTAGAGAAAGATGATGACCTCTTTCTTCCTGGATGCAAAATCCTTGGTAATGAGATGTGCCACATAGAAGGACTTTCTGACCACAGTGGCAGTGTGGTGGTTGAAGGAGAGGTTGCTGTCAACCTTTGTCTCCAGATCTCTTATAACGCCATCAGTGTTCAGTGGGCTCACATCGATGTGGTAATTACTGGGAACTGAGTTTTTCCCCAAAGGGGATGATAACGCATTTTTTGGCATTAAGCTTAAGGCCATGGTTTCGACACCAGTCATTGGTCTCAGTGAGGCCTTTCTGTAGGATATCTACATCACTTGGGGAGTTAAAAATGGCTCCCAGCTTGCAGTCATCTGCAAACTTGGTCAGCCAGATTCCTTCCATGTTGGCCTGGACTTCTGAGAAGTAGATTCCAAACAGGAGAGGACCCAGGACTGATCCCTGTGGGATTCCACCCATGACTGGTCAGCAGTCTGACTTGGAGTCTGCTACTTTCACATTGTGTAAATCTATCTGCAAGCCAGTTTGCAACCCACCTAGTGATATAGGGATTGATGCCTAGTTTGGTGAGTTTATCAATAATTCCTGAGTAGGGAATGGTAACAAAGACCTTGACCACATCGAGGTAGGTGGTTTTAACTGCCTTGCTCTCATCCACAGCTCTGGTGACTGACTCAAAGAAGTCAACCAGGTTGAGCAGGCATGATCTACCTTTCACAAAACCAAACTGTGTAGGATCTAGAGATTTGAGATTCCTTATATCCTTGTTAATTAGGTCCATGATGATGCGCTCCATAACCTTAAATATCTGATTCATCACGCTAATAGGGCAATAATTCCCAGGGTCTGTAGTCATTCCCCCTTTATGGAGAGGGATGACTGTAGCAGTGTGCCATTCAGTAGGGACAAAGCATGAGGTGAGGCTGTGACTGAACAGGGCACACAGGTGGGGTGCCAGTTCACTTTGTAGTTCATGTAGAACACATCCAGGGATAATGTTGTGTCCCATGGAAGCTGTATTCTTTGCCTTGAACAATGCAGCTTTAACCTGTGCTGCAGTAATGCTGGGTGCCTGGCATTCCTCCGGTATTGTTATTGGTCCTTTGGGGGGGGTAAAGTTGGTACTGAATCTGCCGACCTGTATGTTGGCAATATCTGTTGGCTCAGTATTGGAGGTACTACTGTGCAGTAACTCAGAGCAAACCTGGGTATTGCCATGGAGATTCCTGATATAACTATAGAAGGCTTTGTGGTTGTTTTTAGTGTCTGCCATAATTCTGCCTTCATAGCTGGCTTTAGAGGTTTTGATGAGGGATCTCAACTTTTTTTTGAGGTTAATAAGGGAGTTTTTTTCCAGTCTTGGGACTTTACCTTTTTCTACAAGTTTCTTCCTTCTGTTGTAGAGTTTATTAATGGCAGGGGAGCACCAAATTGGCTTCCTTTTTTGGAGGAGAGCATCTTGGTTCTGTTGGATATGGCTCCATGCATTTATGTACATGTTAGTACAGTGCATTGGTGTATGATTCGGCAGTCATGCATCTATTTTCCATTGACTTCTTGGAATCAGTCTCCAGAGCTGTGGATGAGGGTAAAGTGGTCCACACAGCCTATCTGGACCTCGCCAAGGCCTTCAACACCATCCCCCACTCTGGAATCATAGATAAACTATGGGTGCCGTGAAGTTAGCCACCTCTGTTTTTAGGAGCCCAAAGTCAGCTTTGGAGAAGTTTTTCATAGCAGTTACGTGGGCGAGATGTGGATTTCCACAGTGCTTAGTTTGTGGTCGGATCTAACCAGGGAGGATTGACTACTGGTGTTGAGGAATGGTTGCCCATTTTAGTAATAACCCGGTCAAGGATGTTGTTTCCTCTAGTAGGGATAAGAATGAGTTGGTCCAGGGCAATGGAACTGATGAATTCCAGGAAGTGTTGGGCTAGTGTATTGGTGCATGAGTATTTTGAACATTCGGGATTGTGAACTCAGTCAAATGAATTTCAGTATTTGGAGCTTTCAGTCATAGGTTCATAGGTTCATACTAGGCTATCTGCCCTAGGGCATTTATAAGCCTAGCCAGAGTGTGTTTGGCTTTCGCCACCCATTTTAAATGTATTTTGCTATGCCCTTTTTCGAGGTTAGTATACTGTGCCTCTGTCTAACAGTGACAAAGAAGTGATACCTGGGGTAAACCTATGATCCTCCAACCACTCAACAAGATTCCTCTTGAAGAGAGTCAGTGAGGGACTCTGCCTAACCTGGACTGGGATTTTATTCCAGATTGAAGGGAGTCTCTGGGTTATGAATCTGTCCCTCCAGCATGCCCTGTTTATTTCAGTGCTGAGGTTCAAGTCTCTCGAGCGCGTAGCTTGATGGGATTTGGATTTTCTGTGGTGCAGCGTGTCCTTTAATTCTGGGTTGGACATGGCTTTATACGTCAGGCACAGATCGCCTCTGAGCAGGTGGTATGCCACTGAGTAGAGCTGGAGTTTCTTTAACCGGGCAGCATATGGCATTTGTTTGGGCCCTTTTATCCTCTTGGTGAGGTACTTTTGGGGTCTTTCCAGTTGCTGCAGGTGTCTTGTAAGGTACATCCCAAAAGGGGCATTGTACTCAATTATGGGCCTGATGAGGGATGAGTAAAGAGGCGCGATGACCTCCCCTGATCTAGATGTGAAGCCCTTCATGATTAGGTGGGCTATATAAAATGTTTTTCTAACCACTTTGGCCAGGTGGTTGCCAAATGAGAGATTGCTATCAACTTGGGTCCCCAGGTCCCTAATTACTTCTTCCGTACTTAATGGATTACCACCTATGTGGTAATTTGTGGGCACTTTGTTTTTGCCAAAGAGGATGACTATACACTTTTTGGCGTATAGCTTGAGGCCATGGCTCTGGCACCAATTGTCTGGCTCTATGAGGCCCTTTTGGAGGATGCTTGCGTCGGCTGGATAGTCGATTATGGCACCCAGTTTGCAGTCATCTGTGAACTTGGTCAGCCACAGTCCTTCCGTGTTGGCCTGTACCTCTGAGAAATATATACCGAACAAGAGAGGTCCCAGGACTGAGCCTTGTGGGATGCCACTTGTAACTGGTTTGGAGTCTGACATGGCTCCAGCAATTCTAACCATGTGAGTTCTGTCCTTGAGCCAATTTGCAACCCATCTAGTGACATAGGGGTTTATATTTAAGCTGGTGACCTTATCTATAATGCCCAAGTGGGGTATTGTATTGAAGGCTTTTGCGAGGTCCAGGAAGGTTGTGTGGACCACCTTCCCCTCGTCAATGGCCTTGGTGACTGTTTCAAAGAAATCGACCAGGTTTAAGAGGCAGGATCTGCCCTTAACAAAGCCGAACTGGGTAGGATCCAGTGTCTGTAGGTCCCCGATATCTTTATTTATGAGGTCCATGATGATCCTTTCCATAGCTTTGCAGACCAAGCTAGTCAGGCTTATGAAGTGGACCCATATATATATATATATATATATATGTATACACACACACACACACACACACACACACACACACATATGTAATTACATGACATTTATTTATTTATTTATCTATCTATCTGTTCTTTACTTTAGTTTACTGGAGTATTTCAACTGGGTTACTGGGTACAAAGCGTTTTTTTCAGCAGAGGCCCAGAGAGAGAAACTCAAAAAACACAATTTTAAAGTACAGCATTAAAACACAGTAGAGTAGTGAAGTAAATAGAACAGTAACAAGTGTCCCTATCACCCTCTGCTAAGTACATTAGGGTAAATTTCTCACTCCCCTTGCTGTACCACAATTTCACTCCAGAAAATCCGGCACATTTCTGTCTGCTGATTTTCAGTCAGCTGTACCAATGTTTCCATGCACTGATGAAGCAAGATAGATATGCACATTTTATATATCCATAGCTATTCTATATAGATATATTTATATTATATAATATATATATAGCAGATATATATATATATATATATATCTATATACAGACACACAGAGACATTTCATATATATATATATATATATATATATATATATATATATATCTATATATATACATATACGGACACACAGAGACATTTTATATACATATATATATGTATATATATATGTATATATATATATATATATATATATATATATATATATATATATATATATATATATTTATATGTGTGTGTGTGTATATGTTTGGGAGAATGGCTGGTCACTGAATCTGGCAAGTGTAGAGACATTTGCCTGAATGTATAAATTATTGAACTGTGTTTCATTGTGTGTAGATGTAGTGGGTGGTAGTGTGTAAAACAGTGTGCGTGTGTGTGTGTGTGTGTGTGTGTGTGTGTGTGTGTAGGATGCCTTTGTGCTGACCTTTGAGCATGTTGTATGGTTTTCTGCCCATTATTCTCTGGAATGTTCCAATCTTTAATTTGTAATGGCAATCATGTATGTATCTTTCAGGGAAATGCACTTTCAATGAAAAATGTGAAGAATGTGCATTCATTGAATATATGCATGCATGTAGGATGTATATGTTTATGTGTGCATATATATATATATATATATATATACATATTGCAGTCTGAAACAGCAAACCCTTTTTAAGGCAGTGAATAATAGTGAATGCTTCTATGAATGAACATTGTTTTCAATTGAATTTTTGCCGGTAGCCTTTTATACAGGATCATGGCACTGCAGGGTAAGGGAATTTGCCTAGTGTAACTTCAATTTTGGCGATATTTTGTGTTTAGATATTTTTCTGTAGTGTACCTATTCATGTGTGTGTATGTTTGTGTGTGTTTAACTGGAAATATTGCTATCCTTAGGTACTGGTTATTTGCACCAGAGTTTTATTTGTTTAAAACATTTTTTGCTGTTTTGCTTGTTAAGGAAGAAAGACTGCTAGCGTTGTGGACTTATGCTTTCTCCAGGTCTTAAACAGTTTTAAAATCCATTGCTACCTGTGTGTTTGTTTCTAAGCTGAAATACTGCTAGTTTGTTTATTTACCTATTACCATTTATTTACTAGGATAGTCCGACTGGGCCACAACAGCCCATTTTCAGTGGAGGCTCGAGGGAGAGAAAAAAACTTGTTTTTAAAGACATAACATAAAAAACAGCTGAAAAATATACATTTCATAAGTAATCAACAATATTGTAAGGAATAGATATAACAAAAATATGTTAGAAAGAGATAAATGAGAAAAAAGCAAAGTAAAAGACGATATACGATTCTAGAGAATGTCCTTTTGGCAACTGACAGTAGTAATAAGTAAAAGTTGTGTTTAATTTAATTAAAACTACAAAAGGGGAGACATTAGGATAGATTAGTACGAATGGGGAAAGGTGATAAGAACAGTTTATACAGATGGGTAGAGAGGTAGGATAGCCAGGTGAAGAGGAAGTGCTGATGGGTACAGAAACTGTACAGATAGGGGTGGAGAAAAGTAGACAAGATTGATGCTTACCCAGGGGTATAGCATGAGTGGAGACATGAGTTTAATAGGTGGTCTTTCAGAAGATGTTTGAAGGAAGGATGGCAAGTTACAGTTCTAATAGCCTGGGGAATAGAATTCCAGTTGTTGGCAACAGAGTAACAATAAAGTTCTATTTCCAGTTGTTTTTGAGGTTTATAGATGGTGAGAAGTTGTTTATCGTTAGACCAAAGAGGTCTGTTTGGGTGATAGGAACGAAGAATAGAGTTTAGTGCAGGTTAGGCATGGGGTTTATAAATGATGTTGTGGGTAGTAGCTAGTTGTATGAAAGGGTCTATACTATAACCTCGACATTCAGAATGTCGACAATGTTCAAAACTAAAGAATTAAGAATCTATCGCAAGCCATTGGTTAATAACCCATGGAGAAAAGTTTTGACATTGATTGAGACCATGCAATTGGAATCAGACTCTTCCTGATAATTTAAATGCAATATATTAAGATCATTATCTTTACATAGACCTTTTGTTATCTTAATCTATTTGTAAGGTTAATTGAAAATATTGTATATAGTTAAGTATTTTATTTAATGTAAACAATCATTATTATGTTATATCTTCAAAATCAGGGGTGGCCCGTGCTATTCAACTGCAGGCCCCCCAGATTTAAAAGAAGAAATAAAATAAAATAAAAAAACAAACGAAGAAAGAAAAGAAAAGAAAAAAGCTAATGCAAGTCCCCGACCTTTGCATACACATGCTCACAGCATTTCCTGATATCCAGACTGCTGCTGAACCAGTCCAGAGCAGAGCATGTGCAGAATCCAGACTGGCTCCACAGCAGTCTGGATTATGAAGACAGCATTCAAGAGCAGAGATCCCAGAAGTCTATGCAGTGGTGTGTGTGTGTGTGTGTGTGTGTGTGTGTGTGTGTGTGTGTGTGTGTGTGTGTGTGTGTGTATTACCTGGTGGCTAGAGTAGACTCAAACCCTGTACCTTGGGAGCAGGTAGCAAGAGCTTGGATTCCCTACCCACCACCACTTGTAAAATTTTTGCCTCATATTTTACTTCTTGTGAAATTTGTAGTTTTCTGGATTTAGAATTCATTAAGTAATGAGAGGCATTTGAATTTTAGACTTCATCTTCTTCAGAAAGTAGATGGTAACACAAAACCTTTTATTCTAGCAATTTTCTAAGATCAATATTTGAAATGCATAACTATTTTTGGGGCTGTATTCCCTCATTATTGGCTTTCCTTTGTCCATGTTTTTTGTGCTAAGAGGTTGAAAGCTATAGTGAGAACTGAATTCACTGAATATGTTTGGGAGCTGCATTCTCCATTACTGGCTTTGTCTAGGTGTTTTGTGCTAAAAGGTTGATGGCTATGTTGAGAACTGAATTCACTAAATGATAGCCATTTAAGTTTCAGTCTACCTGCTTTTCAAGAAACAGCTGATTTGACATAGTGGTATGTTGCTCTGACTGTAGTGTACAGGGGTCTGGGTTCAGACTTGGCAGAGAAATGCATGGTGGTAATACAGCATTTTATTTTAGCAACTTTCCAAGATTATACAAGCAATGTCTAAAATGTGTCCCTAGTTTTTGGGCTTTTGTCCCCTCCCAATAAATTTTGGCTTTTTCCAGATTTCTTCTGCTTCAAAGTTGAGAGATACAGTTGAGTGTCGAGTGGATTTTGAGCTGAGAACTTGAAGAGAAGTTTAGTGCTGCTTATGCTGAGTCTGCTTGCATTGTTAATAGCACAACATGTAGTATACTTGCTTTTGATGCAGAAGGCTGTGGGTTCTAGTCCTACAGTATAGAGATGCATTGCTGATACTGTACTGTGTTGTACTTTTAAAGCGGGTGGATGCTGCAGTCCTGAGAATGTCCTCTTTGGTGGAGATAACTAGTAATGATGAACCTGTTACAAGTTTGCCATCCATTCCCTATTGCAATACTACTAGCTTATTTTTTAATGTAACATGGGAAATTTATTCCTCAAAGGCACAGGCACTTTATTTGTAGATGAAACAATGAAATATAAAGTTGCTTGCTAGGAGCAACCTCTTTATTAGTTACAGATATCTTTAATGTGGAATTATTTTGATGACTATTATTTCTGCAGAGATTGTGCATATTTACTGATACTGGTGGATTGCAGAAATTTGAGTAGACTTTTATGATGGAAATGTTCTGAACTGGGCAGTTTTGGCATTGGTACATGCATTTTATTTCATTGTTTACTGGAAAAATGTTCAAAACAATCAATTTAAAACACCGTCTAACAACTGTACTGTATTATACAAGAAATATAATTTAATAATGTCAGGAAGGTGTATCAAAGTACACATGTATGTTTCCTGTGCAAGAGGCCTATGGTTTGAAAAGAGCCCAAAGTTAATCTTTATCTGCCACTGACCAGATGTATTTTCTTTGAATGTGGGTTTCAATGATGTTTCAATGAATGTGAGTTTCAAGGGCAGAAGATATTTTAATGCTAAGTGTATTTTCATTGTGAGACTGCATTGCTTTGTTTAGCATGTGTCTATTAGTGTTTGCACTGTGAAATGTAAAATAAAACTTTTAAATGAAATCCAAATCATCTTAGAAGTAAAGCAGTATCCACATTACAGTGTTTATAAATGGAGTAAAATAGCCAAGTAATGGCACATTGGAATGGCTGCAGGGGGGGGAGGGCCCATTTGACCATGATTTTGTGAGGGTAGAAGGGCAGCAAATTCAAAGACAGCCCAGGCTGAACTATACCTGTCAACTGTCCAGATTTTCGTAGAATGAATAGATTTTTGCTTCTTATTTTTGGATTGTTCCTCTAAAATTTGTGATTTTCTGGCAAATCATTTAGGAATGAAGTCACTAAATAATGACAGACATTGAGATTCAGCCTTCATACCCATCAGAAAAATGCATGCTTAAACAAGACCTGTTATTCTAGCAACTGCCTAAGTTTACACAAGAGCAATTTTTAGTACTGTCTATATGTTCGCCCAATATATTTGGCCTTGTCCAGATTTCCTGCATTAAGAGGTTGATAGGTACATGCAAATAAATTGTTTATGGAATTAGGTATATCCAAACCTCTCAACTGTCCCCGACTTTGGCTCAAAATGTAGCTTTTCCCCTAATAATCCCACCACAAAATGGCAATTTTGGAAGAAAATGTGGAGGGTTTACAATTAATAAATAATTGTAATGATCTGAGTTTTAGATTGCTTTTATTTTAGAAATGCATGTAGATTCTCTTATTTTTGTCAGCTGCTCAACTTAACAGTACTAATATTTAAAAAAAGTTTCCCTTCTTTGACAGGTTTTGAGCTGTATTGCGTGGCTATTTTATATTTTTGCATCACATTTTTGGTCTGTTTTTCATAGAATTGTCATTTCCTGTAAAATTAGTGGCAAATCATTAAAGAATGAAGTTAGAAAATAATGACAGACATTTCAGTTTCAGATTTCATACCCTTCAGAAAATTCATACTAATGCAAGACCTACTATTCTATTATCTTTCTAAGTTTATAAGAGCAATATTTAAAAATTGTCCTTTTTTTGGGCCTTTGTCCCACTTCTATTTTTGGCTTTGTCCAGATTTCTTGCTCTGAGTTTGAGAGATATGGCAAATGTGTCAGGGCCAACACCATCAGCCAGAGACATTTCAAATTGTGACATACTTGTTGCACCCCACTCCTCCAAGTAGTGACTCGGAATGTGTCCAACCAAGGCAAGGAGCAGTTATGCAGTATAAGTGCGCAGAGTATCCACCCATCCAAGGTAGACACAAGTAATACAGTGGCTTTTCATCTGTCCTTGATTTTGCAGAATGTTCTCGTTTTCTGTCATATTTTTATGATTTATGCTGGTTGTTGCAGTGCCTGTTGCTCTGTGTTTAAGTAGCAATGCTTTAATGACCATCAGTTAAGCTTGTCTGAGATTGTAAGATACAAGTAAGCTTTAATAAGCATACTGTTAAATAATTACCAACATTGAAAGCCTTTTTGTTGTTGCCATGCAGAGAATATCTACATAACTAGATAACATATAAGCCTTAGGTATTGAAATGCATATGGCAGTATTTGTAATAAAGGACAGGATTACAGTATTTTCAGAAGCTCATTACATTTGTTGGAGACTTGCAGTCATCTTTGCAGGCTTTACCCGTAAACTAAACAGAATGCCAATCTATCACGTGTGGTCCATAACCTGTGCAGTAATCCTTTAAGCAATTTATCTTGAGCTTGTTTCTTGTTCATTTTTGATTTTGATCATGTTTTTCACATGAAACAAGTAGATAGTTGTTGTCAGGCGGCAGGTCTTTTTTGGATAAGAAACATTTTTATGAGTGGGGGTATCACAGAGATTGCTACTTTCAGCATGTTACTTTGTACTTTTATAAAGCTGAATATAAATTATAATTAGAAATGCAGTGCAAGGAGAAATGATTTGAGTTGAGTGCTGCTTGTTTTTTTTTACTTGATTTTGACTGGCATTCCAGTAATGTATTTAAAAAGTAATTTATTTATTCAAGCCTCACAACCTTTTTGTTTCCATCTAGATATTAAGTAAACTGTCATGTAGCCAAGGCATTGAAATATTTTTTTCTTCTACACTTCATTTTGTCTTGAGTGGACTCTCATAATGACGGTTTGGCACCCAGGGCAGCGTATTTAATTAAAGTCCCAGTTTTTGTGGTTTTGCTCCTAGCTCTGCCCCATTCCAGTTGGTCACATCCCTTCCTATTGGCCATACTCATTCAACTGTCTCCTGCACCCCCCTTTGATTTGATGTCACCAGCCACCACTGTTCAAAATAAAAAAATATGTGAGTAAAAAAAAGAATGTCGACAACATCTTTATTGACACACATGTCGAACAGCCACTTCAGCAAATGGCCACATCATTGATTTCTTTCCAAAGGAAAGAAATCGATTGGCCATTGTTTTATATCTGCCCTTTTCCCCACTGTAGTGCGATCTTGGAGTTAGTATAGTTAGTTAGGCAGGTAATTGGGGGGTGTGGGTGTCATACCTCTCAACCATGTAGAGCAAGAAATCTGGACAAAGCCATATATAAAAGTAGGACAAAGGCCCAAAAATAGGGACGATTTTTAAATATTGCTCTTACAAACTTAGAAAGTTGATAGAATAACAGGTTTGGCATCAGCATGAATTTTCTGAAGGGTATGAGGTCTGAAACTCAAATGCCTGTCACTATTTTCTAACTTTAATGATTTGCCACTAATTTGCCAGAAAAACACAATTTTATTAAAAACAAACCAAAAATATGAGGCAAAAATATGGACATTCTGTGAAAATCTGTACAGTTTTATAGTGTTTGTTGTTTTGTGTCATGCGTGTTCGGCCTACCAATTTCTTTCTCTTGGAAAGAAATCAATGATATGGCAGTTCACTGAATTGGCCGTTCAACACATGTGTCGATGAAGATGTCGACGATATTCCTGGTTTGTTTAAATTGGCGGGTATTGAAGTGATGAGTGGTACGTCTGTGTGTGTATGCAGGGAGGGGGTCACTAAGGGAGTTAGGATAAGCTCCTCTGATAGAGCACACAGGAGACAGTATATATACTATCAGAGGAGCTTGGGTCGTGTGGATAACCAACCTAGAGCTGATTTGCTGAGTATGAACTGCTGTGGTGTTTGTAAGCAGTATAGATATATTAATGTTAGCAATACATTACAATAGCAATTCAAGTGATGTTTTCCACTGTAAGGGTCATTTTAATTGCAAATCTGCTGGGGTGGTATACATACCAATATGTGTATGATGTCCAGCTTTTTTACACTGGGAAGAAAAAGAAAAATTTAAAAGAATGGATTTACCAACACCTTTATGCTATTAAGAGGAAATATATGTCCAAAGCATAATACCACATGTGGTGATTTGAATAAATTTGTATTTTTTGTCATGGAGAAGGTAAATCATTTTGAACATGGAGGTGACTGGCAAAATGATGCTATTAAGAGGAAATATATGTCCAAAGCTAATGCTACATGTGGTTATTTGAATAAATTTGTATTCTTGTCATAGAGAAGGTAAAACATTTTGAACATGGAGGTGACTGGCAAATATATTTGTTGATGACAGAATTGTATTGGCAACTGTTTTTTCAAGCTGAAAAATTACCTGACATTAATGAAACTTTATCAATTTCTAGTATTTTAACCAAGAAAATAACAATTTAAAGTAATTGATGTCTTGGAATGTTGACTGGTTGTTTTTGACTATGTGATTTGTTAGTAGGCCTTATTTAAAGTGTATATTGTGTTTATAAAGACAAAAGCACTAAACCATGTTAACATGCTGTGTCTTTTTTTCATGAGTTTTTTTAATATTGTTTTGTTTTATACCTTTTGTTGTGTTGGGCTGTGCACCATCATTCTTGGAGTGTACATTTTATACATCTTCAGTGGTGGATATGATTTTTATGCGGTAAAATAAAAACTGTTTTTTTATTTTTATTATTTTTTTTAGTTTGTTGTAATTTGTTTTTATAGTTTAGTTTGTTGAGATTTGATTATTTATTGCATGCTTTCTGCTGCAACAGTTTTATATCTATTTGTACCCATAATGCATTTACCTAATGTCAAAAATGTTTAGGATTTAGTTTTTTTTATCTTGTATAGATTGTTTTTGCAGAGTTCTTAATGAATAAAGTTCATACTTCCTGTCTGGAAATTTTAAAAGAACATATGTATGCATGTACATATGGATGGATGAATGGATGTAAATGAAACCATTTTGCTTTCTAGCTGGGCTGATCAGCCACAAGAATCTTTCCACACAGAGATCTGCCTGTTAACTGGGGAGGTATAGGTCCCACCACAATCTGGCATCTTACTGGTAGTAGGAAGGGCAGGTTTGTTATGAGATAGTAACCAAAAGATAGAACTTTAAAGAAGCATTTAGTCAATCCAGTCACATATCTCTGATGCACAATAGTTCCAACTAGAAGCGGGCAGCACTGTCTTATTTGTGACAGGCACTTTGCAGTGACACAGTTTACTGAAAAGGTAAGGACAGTTTGGGTCAACAATACTTACCGAGGCCACATTTGGCTATGCATCCTCAGCCTTAGCGCATATACTTTCCTTTTCTTTGAGCAGCACTTTTTGCAATAATACTGGTGTTGTCCGGTTGCTCATCTTCACTTACTGTAATACTGCTGTAATCATCAGTCTCCATTAGGGCAAACACCTGTGATACAAATGCTTTCAGCTTAGGCACCTGACAATTGGTCTAGACAATGGTATAACATCCCAGGAATTACACAGATTCTGTTGGAAACTATAACCATTTATAATTCTGCAACATATCACTGAGCCCAGCAAACCCTTCCATTATTCCTGGGCCAGATCACAAAAAAATATTCATGAGTATACCTAGGTACTTGTGCCTCGAGCCTAGGTACTTGTGCCTCGAGCCTAGGAATTGGTTATGGTTACCTCCCTCTCCTTCTCCTACTGAACAGACGATACCCCTTCCTTTCTTCTATGAAATGGTGTAATATCATGACAATGCATGATCATCCACATACCTAGTCACTCGCTGAGGCCATGGACATTCTTAAACCATAAAACCATTTTGCTAGCATCATCGATAGGTACCAACATGCTGTACAAAACATTTTTAGCTTTAATTTCTATCTCATATTTATAAATCATACATTTATTTTATGATAGTATGTGTATCTTTTCCCTTCAGTTTAAGAGGTTTTAAATAAATAATACAGTGTCTCTGCATGGCTTTGCATTTCTTACTTTTGACGTCTACATATAGTAATAAAATGTAAATAGAAAGGAATAATACCAATGAAAATAGGACAATATATTGCATCACCTTTTTTGCAATGCAAAGATTATGAGCCAAATAAAAGAAAAAAAAGTGATACATGAGTGAACATAGAGAAGAGCCTTTCAAAGTCTGTTTTTTCTACTGACAGTGGTGCACTTTACAGGACTTAATTTGTAATAACACTCAAAAGCCAGCTTAATACAGCTGAGGAAATTACTTCTAGCATAACACTCTAAGCAGGATTTCCTTGTAGCTGCAGGCAGCTTGAAAGGTGGTATTGTATGCTTATTAGTCCTTTCAGATCATGTTTTCTATAAAAATGGGAGATGATATAAATGGGGAATTACCACCAGCAGTAGAGTTTTATTTTACAATGCCTGACAGCTATGTTGCTTTCTCATGGCATTGGGAAATAACCCATTGAATTGTTCTGACTGTAGTAATATAGGAAAGGCGGACAAGCATCACGCAAATTTACTCATTTATATCTGTTACTGTTTATTAGGTTGTGCTGCTGGTGATGAAGCCCAGAAAGGCTCTGAGCCTGGAAAAGGAGATGACAAAGAAAATATGACGCAACAACTAAAACCAAAGCAATGACACTCAAGCGATCACTCATTTCAAAAGATTTTTATTTTCCATTTTAGGTTATGCATCCAGTTATATTATGGGAGGTAGTAGAGGAGGTTTTTATGGAAATTTGGAATATGAATTGCAATTTATGTTAGATATTTGTAATGCATGTGGTTGAATAATCCCGTGAAATTTATATGTCATTTAAAAAGGTTAAGGCGAATCTTTAGTCACATGACAACAAGATGAAGTCATTGGAGAAGTCATGTGACATACATGTGACTTAACTTATTAAAGTATTTTGCAATTAGGGTATGTTACTAGTCTGATAAAGCCTCTTCCCTTTTTGAATTGCTTGAGATGAAAGTGATCACTACTATTTTTTTTTGTTTTGTGAGTCATGCAGAGGATCTTCTTGGAAACAATTTCCATTTTATTTGTGTGGTTTGATTTTTTTTTTTTTTTTTTTGTGGAACAGGCAGCATTTCTTTTCATTACATTTTGAGCTACCTTTCCCAAAACACTTTGTATTTTGCCTTGAGTAACAGGATACTGTTTCCCAGCTCCATAAATACAGACTATGTCAAATGATTTTCAGCGTCTTCTTTTTACAATTATACTACAACTTTATAAGTGTAACCACAGTGTCTGAATCCTTTGCAGTTTCCTGACATCAATTAAGACATTTTATATAATTTTTTGATAACAGAATACTGCCAACTATTATGGCAGACTTGTTGTCTTTCTTCATAATCTCACTATCATAAGTAGCATGACTTTCTCAGGTTTCAATGTTCCTAGGTAGAGCAGTATTACTGTTACTAATAAACTATTTAACCATAGGAATATTTTTCCACATGTAAAACAAACTATGTCTGCAGATAATATTTTTGTTTGTTATCAGAATTTGGCATATCCTTAGACTGTTCAAACAAAATTTCATTGCATAACTTCCTCATCAGTACAAAACAAAATCTTCCATATCCTTAGGGTTAGACTGAAACGCCCAGTTAAAGTCCAAGACAATCTTGCTTAAATTTATCAATGTATAACATTTCTATCATTTTATTTTTTGCACTTTGACTTGCAGTCACTGCTTCATATAATATAACTGAGATCTTGCTGTTTTGTTAGAAGAAAATTTACAGCAATGAAACTTTTGGGCTTATGTGTCAGATGTAAAACTACTTCAAGCTAACAGTGCCTTCTTAACATTATTACACTCCTGACATTCAGGCCCCCTTTATATGTCCATGATGGCCTTGAAAGGTTTATTTATTAGCCGTGATGGAAAGATTCTTACCAAGTCATCCCAGTCTTATCCATATCTCGCAACCTTGTAGCATAAAAAGCCTGGACAATGCCTAAAACAATAACGGGACAAAAACCCAAAACAGGGACAGATTTTAAGTATTGCTCTTATAAACTTAGTTGCTAGAATAACAAGAGTTGTGTTTGCATGCCTTTTCTGAAGATATGAAGTCTAAAAATCAAATTTATGCCATCATTTAGTGACTTCAATTCTCAGTGACTTACCAGAAAATCACACATTTTATGAGAAGCAGAGCAAAAATATGAGGCAAAAATCCTGACATTCTGCAAACATCTGGACAGTTAAGTGGCATGGTCCTATTCTCAAAAATCCTGACATTCTGCAAACATCTGGACAGTTAAGTGGCATGGTCCTATTCGCAAAAATCCTGACATTCTGCAAACATCTGGACAGTTAAGTGGCGTGGTCCTATTCCTCTTGGTGGGTGTACCATTTGAAGACCATGGGGTATGATTCAAATCTTCCACCCTGACTAGTTGCTTCAGAGATGAAATTCTCTTCAGCATGGCCCTCATGGTTCTCATCTATACTGCCCCCTCACCCGCAGCAGCAATATTATACAAGAGGAGTTGTACTGTTCTCATCTTGGCACAACACAGATGTACTCCACACCCAGAAATCCCAGCCTATATCAAGACACTGCTGCTCTTCAACTTTAGCTCTTCAAATTATTTTTGCTTAAGTTTTAGGCAGGGAAAGATAAACTCACAATTGTTATTGGCATAGAAAATAGTTTGCTATATTTACACACTGTAAATGTGGTATCAGATTAATTCAGCAGAAGTACTCTGTCCATAATGTATATTTTTATTAAACAGAAAGCAAAATAATAATTTAACAATGCAAATTCTCCTATAGGACAGTAAAAAAACAAAATGACTCATACAAAGTGTACATGTAGTAGACCAGTTCAGGTCTAGTAGTGTCAAAACAAATTCACCTGGCTGGACTCCATCTACACGCCATTCCAGGTTATCTCCCAAAACTACTCTATGAGGCACAAAACTACATTTGTAGTGAGGGGCCAATGTCTCTGATCTCCATGGCCACAGTCCTCCTTTTTATACATTAACTAGTTAGGTAATTTCTTGCTAGCAATAGTGCTTAAAGGAACTTATTTTGCTAATGCAAGGACATACCTGTTCACTCTTTAAGGAAACACACTTTCTTGAAGCAATGTTTAGAAAATTAGTCAAAACATTTAAACACATCATATTGCAATACTATTTATGATAGTCACTGCAGGACATCAGTTTTGACACATCCTAGGGTAACAGCCATCACACTATGTTACAATATGCTATGATAGATAAATTGATATGTGTGAGATATATAGTAATTGACAGAGAGAGCGTAATAGATATTGATATAGATATATGGGTTATATAAATATTGTACAGCTATGTTGTTATAGATACACAGTATTTTACACACTCAGAAACACACACATTTGTAATGTGATTTTTGTGTGTGTGTGTGTGTGTGTGTGTGTGTGTGTGTGTGTGTGTGTGTGTGTGTGTGTGTGTGTGTGTGTGTGTGTGTACCTCCACGGAACTCACAAATACAATTTATTGTCCCATAAATGGCCTTTCTGCATTGTGTTTCACTTGTACGGGGTCTGGAAAGTAGCACACTTCATAAAAGAAAATTGTGCTTCTGTTCTGCTGACTGCGGACCAACACATAGGAAAATGAGTAATGCTAGTAGGGTTATTATGCCATCATCCCAATGCAGAGCATCACAGCACTTCATCAAGGAGAAGCTTACATGTATCTAGTGCTCTGTAATTATTGGGTTCCTATCACCTGATCGAACGTTTAGGTTAGCAAATACCTAAACGTCGATCTGGTAATAGCGAAAGCAAAGAAATGCGAACGGCCAATTTAACGCAAGGAAAGAGTTCCCTCAGCCGTTATGTGGATTTTGCCCCTTTCCCCACTGTAAAGTGATCTCGGAGTTGGTATATTTAGTTAGGGGGTGTGGGGGGCACAACACTACACATCAGGGAGAGCGAAGCCCCCTACTTCATTTTGGTTTAACATTTTTTTTTTGCAGCTGAGGGAATTAATTCCCTACGTTAAATCAGCTATTCGCTATTTTAATTTTTTTGATATTACCAGTTTGACGTTTTGGTATTTGCTAACCTAAATATTTGATCGGGTAATATAGACTCGGATTTATTAATAAGTGTAGTATGGATTAAAAAAAACTTATATATCTTGTGTTTGCAGTGTCAGTGTTTTATAAGGTGAAATACACTACCTTCTGATTTTTCTTTATGAAGTTGTTTATATAGAAGTCTGCAAATCAGATGTACTAAGCTTTGTGACTTATTTTTAAATTTAATAAGAATACATTTGGCTTCATAAGAGTTTGCTTTCTTTCCCTTTTTTTGACCAGTCTGGACAGAGCTGGTATATGAAAAACATCCCTTACCTTCCAGGCACTTAATGTAGACAGCTCTTGATAGATGACACACATCATTGAACTTGGCCTGAATCACAGGTAGTAAGTAATTTCTCTGCTTGTATAGGCAGACATTTGTTTCTATCTTCTCCATGAATGAAAGTCCCAACAACAATATGATTGCATTGCATTCCCTACTCTGCTCTTCTTTGAGTGTTGCTGACACCTTAAGGCTGTGTTAGGGAGTTCAATTGTTGCAAGTCTTTGAGAGCATGCATTTGACCAGAGTCTGCACAGAGACACTTGTAAACTGAGTACCTGCCCAATCTCTAGGGTCATAGAGGTTTAGACTGAAAATTATACTGGCCTTAGCCAAGTAGAGCACTTCCTGCTCATCAAATAACTCAGCCTTTATGGCCTAAACACTACCTATTCAAACTGGTTTTCTGATTACCTGCATGGTAGACTCTTAAAAAAAGCCATGACAGACACATGTCCATCCTCCATCTGGTACAGTCTGGTGTTCCCCAAAGGTTCTGTCCTTGCACCATTGTTATTTTTTTTAATTTATATTTATAACCTTATCTTTTCCTAAACACCATACAATATTTTACTTTGTGCTGATGGCGCTGTTACCTGGGATTCAGGCACTTCACTCAAGGTAATCTTTAAATCCCTTAACCCTTCCCTGTGTCATCTGTGTCAAGCCTGCAAAGCTAATCTCAACAAAACAAATGTAGTGACTTTTGGTACAAAGAAATTACTTTGCTTATGGCATTAGGAGCCTTATAGCCCCTTGATGTGAACCACTAAAACTGTAAAGTACATAAAATATCTTAAGGATTGACTAGATGTATGACTTTCTCCACTCATAGTCACAGCAATAGAAATAGGAATATAAAATTACTTTGATAGCCTATAAATCCAATAGCATTTCCATCCTATCAGGACTCCTAGACACCACTGAATATCCCCTTCCCTTCAGTGGTTTGACCTCTTAACATAAATCTACAAAAACTACAAACAATGCAGAATAGCATCTGCTATTTTACTGTTGTAGTTAGCAAGAGTCATCATCAGCGCCTAGCAGTCACAATCAAGCATGCTGGCTAGCTTCCAACTGTCAAAAGAGTTACTCTTCTCTTTAAAATAAATCTGTATAACATTATTTGCAGGGAGCAGTACATGACCTTAAATTGTCTAATTCCTGTCAAACAATACTGCAGGTTTTTTCAGATTTTATGATTCTACTGTAATGCTTTCAGCATTCCACTTAATTCACTTCTCTGCAGTGAATGAGTTCTCCCACTTGTGCCTACAAAGAACTCACTCCCAGATACCCTTTGTCAGCTCCCTAACCTTGCTTCCTTCACCAGCCAGCTTAAAGTGTACTTAGAATAGGGAGCAGAATATAGATGCACCATGTTTATAACTTAACAATCCAGCTTACTGACTGCCTTTATTTATATTTGCAGCACAGCATTGCCTGTAGCATATCTGTCATACAGAGCCATAACTGTGGTAGTGTGGGGGTGCAAACTGTTACAGGGTATGACAAGCATTTGCAGTGGCTGAGTGGGTGACCTCTCACCTTCCCAAATGAATGCCAATGCTGTATTCACACTTTAGTTAGGGATTCATTACATTAGTAACTGCAGCAAAGAGCTTGTTACACTGAAAATTAATGAAGACTTTGTTTTCAAATCTTCAACTTCAAAAAGACTTCTTATTGTGGTCCCCAAATTTGGGATGTGAAAGTGCCAGTCTGAGGAACTACCCAATAAGCCAGATGACCTTTTTTGTCTTATATTACAGATGTTTGTATTTTCCCATTAACTGCACTTTAATGTGTCATACTTCTTTGTTTGTATAATTGTATATAACTGCATCGTATTGTTGGCTTACGTCACTCCTCATTCTCTAAACACTTGTTGTTCATACTTCTTTGTCTGTTTGTATAATTGTACATAACTGTATCTTATTGTTGGCTTACGTCACTCCTCATTCTCTAAACACTTGTTGTTCATACTTCTTTGTGTGTTTGTATAATTGTACATAACTGTATCGTATTGTTGGCTTACGTCACTCCTCATTCTCTAAACACTTGTTGTTCATACTTCTTTGTCTGTTTGTATAATTGTACATAACTGTATCTTATTGTTGGCTTACGTCACTCCTCATTCTCTAAACACTTGTTGTTCATACTTCTTTGTGTGTTTGTATAATTGTACATAACTGTATCGTATTGTTGGCTTACATCACTCCTCATTCTCTAAACACTTGTTGTTCATACTTCTTTGTTTGTTTGTATAATTGTACATAACTGTATCTTATTGCTGGCTTATGTCACTCCTCATTCTCTAAACACTTGTTGTTCATACTTCTTTGTTTGTTTGTATAATTGTACATAACTGTATCGTATTGTTGGCTTACGTCACTCCTCATTCTCTAAACACTTGTTGTTCATACTTCTTTGTCTGTTTGTATAATTGTACATAACTGTATCTTATTGTTGGCTTACGTCACTCCTCATTCTCTAAACACTTGTTGTTCATACTTCTTTGTGTGTTTGTATAATTGTACATAACTGTATCTTATTGTTGGCTTACGTCCTCCTCATTCTCTAAACACTTGTTGTTCATACTTCTTTGTGTGTTTGTATAATTGTACATAACTGTATCGTATTGTTGGCTTACGTCACTCCTCATTCTCTAAACACTTGTTGTTCATACTTCTTTGTCTGTTTGTATAATTGTACATAACTGTATCTTATTGTTGGCTTACGTCACTCCTCATTCTCTAAACACTTGTTGTTCATACTTCTTTGTGTGTTTGTATAATTGTACATAACTGTATCGTATTGTTGGCTTACGTCACTCCTCATTCTCTAAACACTTGTTGTTCATACTTCTTTGTTTGTTTGTATAATTGTACATAACTGTATCTTATTGCTGGCTTATGTCACTCCTCATTCTCTAAACACTTGTTGTTCATACTTCTTTGTTTGTTTGTATAATTGTACATAACTGTATCGTATTGTTGGCTTACGTCACTCCTCATTCTCTAAACACTTGTTGTTCATACTTCTTTGTCTGTTTGTATAATTGTACATAACTGTATCTTATTGTTGGCTTACGTCACTCCTCATTCTCTAAACACTTGTTGTTCATACTTCTTTGTTTGTTTGTATAATTGTACATAACTGTATCTTATTGTTGGCTTACGTCACTCCTCATTCTCTAAACACTTGTTGTTCATACTTCTTTGTTTGTTTGTATAATTGTACATAACTGTATCTTATTGTTGGCTTACGTCACTCCTCATTCTCTAAACACTTGTTGTTCATACTTCTTTGTTTGTTTGTATAATTGTACATAACTGTATCTTATTGTTGGCTTACGTCACTCCTCATTCTCTAAACACTTGTTGTTCATACTTCTTTGTTTGTTTGTATAATTGTACATAACTGTATCTTATTGTTGGCTTACGTCACTCCTCATTCTC
>NC_056737.1:1052493516-1052566016 GCF_019279795.1 Protopterus annectens | reverse complement strand
ATATCTATATATATATCTATCTATATATCTATATATCTATATATATATCTATATATATATATATATATATATATATATATATATGTAGGTTCATAGGTTGGTACTGTGTTATCTGCCCGAAGGCATGTATTACCCAGCCACGTTGTGCGGTATTCATCGCCCCTTTAGTAGTTCCCCAGACCCTTGTACTAGCAGCTAGTACCCTTGGCCCCTATCTAGTAGTGCTGTTGGTGTGATCCCCGGTGTGAACTTTCTGTTACTCATCCACTCATCAAGGTTCCTCTTAAAGAGTGATAGTGTGGGGCTCTGTCTTATGTAGATCGGGACCCTGTTCCATAGTAAAGGAAGTCTCTGTGAAGGGAATCTATCCCTCCAGCATGTTCTATTCATTGTTGTGTTGAGGTTTATTTCCCTAGAGCGTGTAGCTCGAGTAGATTTGGTTTTGCTAAGATGCAGCATGTTGGACATGGCTCTGTACGTTAGACAGAGATCTCCTCTGAGAAAGCAGCATGCAACAGAGAACAGTCTTAGCTTTTTCAATCGTGCTGCATAGGGCAACTGTTTGAGGCCAGTAATTCTCTTGATTAGGTATGTTTGTGGTCTCTCCAGCTGCTGGAGATGTCTAACCAGGTACATTCCAATTGGTGCATTGTACTCAATAATGGGTCTGATGAGGGAAGAGTAGAGGGGCACCATTACATCCTTAGATCTTGATGCGAACCCTTTCATGATCAGATGGGTCACATAGAAGGATTTTCTAACCACTTTGGCAACATGGTTATCAAAGGAAAGCTGACTATCTACTTGGGTCCCTAGATGCCTTATTTCTTCTTCAGATTTCAGGGGATTACCTCCTATGTTGTAGTTTGCGGGTACTCTGTTTTTTCCAGAGGGGATTACTACGCATTTTTTTGCATTTAGCTTGAGAGCATGGCTTTGACACCAAGCATCAGTCTCATTAAGGCCCTTCTGGAGGATCTCCATGTCGACCGGAGAATATATATATATATATATATATATATATATATATATATATATATATATATAGCGTCTATATTAGTTCATCAAAAGTTTAGGTTGTCGAATGTGTAAACATTGACACCTAACCGTCGAAACCTTAAAATCGTGAACGGCCATTCTTTTCTTGGGAAAGAATTCGTTAGACCATCGTGAAATAAAATAAACTTTTGAACCCAAACATGGTGGAGGGCTTCATCCCCCCCACACCACTTGATGTGGGGGGCTGTGCCCCCCACACAACCCAACTAAATATACCAACTCTGAGACTGCTCTACATTGGGGAAAGTGCCCTCGATAATGGCGAAGCAAATTCTTTCCGAGGAAAGAATTTGCGTATGTGGCCATTCGCGATTTTAAAGTTTTGATGCTTAGGTGTCGATAATTAGTCGACAACCTAAGCTGTTGAACGTCTAATAGGAACCCTATATATATATATATATATATATATATATATATATATATATATATATATATATATATATATGTATATATATATATATATATATATATATGTGTGTGTGTGTGTGTGTGTGTGTGTATGTATATATATACATACATGCATATATTCTTACACACACACACACACACACACACACACACACACACACACACACACACACACACACACACACACACACCAAACCACACCGCACCACACCACAACAGAAACTGCCACAAATGCTATTAAATAGAACAAGATGCATTTTGAAAATAAATTAAAGCAAAATTACATCTTTATAGTTCCTTGCAATAATCTTGATTGTGTAAGAATTAACATAAATGATAGCATGAGGTTGTGGTTAATAATGGTTTCATGAGCACTATGGCTGGTAGCAATGTGACTTTTCTCTTTAATTATTGTTAGTTACAATCTCATTTGTGGATTCTGCAGCCCTAGTACAGTCTCAGAATAAAGATGATAATTATGTTCATTCACAACATATCTTCATAAAATTATTTATTTATTTATTTATTTTACATTTGTTAACCGGGCTGGTCTAACTGGATATATTTCCATTTTCAGTAGAGGCCCGGGGAGAAAAGCTCCACAGGAAGACATGGACGAATACAACAAAAACTAACAAATATATAATAACAAAGTTATCAAACGGATTTTTAAAAAAATAGGTAGGTGTTTTACTCAAGACCATAGTAACTAATTCTATTTAAAGATATAAGCCATAAGTTACCATAATTTCATCATTGGAATAAATTAATTAGAGAGAGTGAACTAGAGAAAGCAAGAGATGAAGGAAGAGAGAACATTTTGCAACACAAAGTACAGAATAGAAAGATATGTATTGCTAGAGAGAGAGAGACAAATAGCCGTGAGGAGGAGAAAGAGCCAAGAAACTTTTTAATCAGGTTTAGAGCAGGAACATATCCAGTGGTTATTAAGGTGAACTTTTAGTTTTGTTTAAACAGTGCAGTAGAAGCAATTGAAGTAAGTTCGGAGGAAGTTTATTCCAGTGTTTCCCAATGGCATTGGAGAAAAGGTAATCACCAGCAAGGTTATTAGATTTAGTTGAGGTAACTAGCAGTTTGCTAGAAGAGCGGAGAGAGTTCAGGTTTGAGTAGGGGCTTAAGAGGTTAGATAGAGCAGGTGTATTAAGAGGTTGGTAAAAGGCTCTTTGGACAAACATAAGTTGGGATAGAAGCAATGTATTTGTCAGTTCGAGCCAGTTAAGTTGTTGCAGATTCTGACAATGGTGGGTTCTAAATTGTTTTCCAGTAACAAATCTAGCTATGTTGTTGTAGGAGGTAGATAGTTTAGAGAGATTGTTTTTCTTAAGATTGGTGTAGATAGGTGAGGCATAGAGAAGTGTGGAAATAAGATGTGAGTGGGCAAGATTCACTTTTGCTGGGAAGGTTAAAAAAGTTTTGATTCTATATAGAGAGCCAAGTTTCCTGTTTACAGATTTAATGGTATTGTTGATATGAAGGTCGAAGGAGAGATTGTTATCAATTGTGACACCTAGCAATTTGGTAGTAGAATCAGGTGATATAATGGTTCCATTATTAGACACAATGGAGAAGTCAAGTGTGGGGGATCTGGTAGTAGGTTTAAAGAGAAGTAGTTTGGTCTTTTTTGCATTTAGGAGTAGACATCGTTTTAGAAACCAAGTTTCAACTTTAGAAAATACAGCTTGAGTGTTAGTTTGAAGTTCAGAAATGGATTTAGCAGAGCAAATAAGTGTGGAGTCATCAGCATATTGAATGCAGATAGCCTCAGGAATGGCTACTTGTAAGTCATTTATAAAGAGGGAGAAAAGAAGTGGTCCAAGAATAGAGCCTTGGGGGACACCAAGGGAGATTGGTAGAAGAGATGAGAGTTTGTTATCCCAGAGGACAGCTTGTTTCCTGTTAGTGAGATATGAGCTGAACCAGTGGATAGTCTCAGGTGCTAAGGAAAGAGATTCGAGAATTTTTAGAAGGAGAGAGTGGTTGACCATGTCAAAGGCTTTGGACAGGTCAATGAAGAGAGCAGAAGACAGGACATTATTGTTGCGATTATTGTTAATTGTTAATACAATCTTTTCAGTCAGGAATAAAAGCTTTCAGGCTGCAGGAGGCTTGGATTTTCATTAGATGTCAAGACAAGACCTTCAAGCATTGTTCATTTATAACAGTAGTCTACAATTACTCACTCAATGAAAAAGGACTGAAATTGTAGTGTAAGGACTGCATACAATAAATGAAAAGCTGTCAAGGGTACACAGACTTACTTACTTCATTAAACTGCTAGCAGAGAAAATCAGGCAAGTATTGGGGTTAAGCCATTAATAAATAGGTGATCTGCAGTTATTATCTGTGTAACCTGATTCTTTTCACTCAACTGAAGGAGACTAAGAGATTTTGCAAATGAGTGTGGTAGGGCCATTTGGAAGTCATCTGTTCATGTTGTTGTTTGCATGCACTATGTAACTGTCTCACTACATGTATAAACAGGTGCAGACACAGAAACACAGACAGGGAGACAGACAGGTGCACACGTGCACATGCACACACACACACACACACACACACACACACACACACACACACACACACACACACACACACACACACGTATAAATACGTTTTCCTATATCCCCATGACAGTTCCTATCTTGTCCTGATGCTCAGACAGCTGGACAACCTGAGAGATATAATCTCTCTGCTTTGTCCTTGGTCTGCCATAGGACCTCCTCCCAGGGAACTTCACTTGATATCCCTCCCATTGGTGATAACCAGTAGACCTCCTTCATAGCTTCCATAGATGACCTCAAATGGCTCATCTCAATCCAGAGGAGCAGCAGGTCTTTTTTGTATTAGGTTTAGGTTTAGGTTTTAGGTTTAGGTTAGTACTAAGCTAACTGCCCTTGAGAGCCATTGTAAACCTAGCCAATTGTCCCTTGTGAGACTCAAACCCTGCACCTTGTGTTTGTAAGGCAAACACCTTAACCATTAGTCCACCCTCCCAAACCTTCCAAAATACTGTTTTCCTCATTCTGTTGCAACCTTGCAAAGGAACCTCATTTCTAACACATGAATCCATAATTCCATCCTTTCAGCCATTTACCAAAGACTGGGCCTGGTAAAGTGTGAACTTCATCTGATAGTTCATCCCTCACTTGGTCACTACTGACTGTTATGACACTTGTTCTGCTCCTGTTAAGTTTACCATGAGAGAACCATGGTCTCTGATTTGGATGTCTCTCACAACTTCACAGTCTACATTAAATGATGAAGATCAAAGTGACCTGAAGTAAAATGGATGACACCATTTGTAAATAACAAAGAAGTAATGCTCTAGCCTGGGTTACCTGGGATAGCTCTGTTGAGCGAAAGCTGGACGTAAAACCAACCAACCTGCCAAACATGAACTGAGAATTGCTATGCTTAATGTAGGTTCACTGACAGGATGCAGCTTGGAAGTGGATGACATGATGATACGGAGGAGGCTGGATATCCTATATATCCAAGAGATGAGATGGAAGGGCACTGCAGCAAAGCCGCTTGGCTTGGGATCCAGAGTTTACTACTCAGGTGGAGGGCAGGCTAGAAATTGTGTAGGAACTGTGGTGAGAGAGAGGCTTCAGAAGGCAGTAAGGGATATCATCAGAATTAATGACAGATTCATGGCAGGGCGGCCGCGGTAGTACAGCGGTTAGCATTGCCGCCTCACAGCAAGAGGATCTCTGGTTCAATCCTCGGCTAGGGTGCCTTCTGTGCGGAGTCTGCATGTCCTCCCTGTGGTCGCTTGGGTTTCCTCTGGGTGCTCCGGTTTCCTATAAACCAAAAAGAAAGGCACCAAGGAACCATAGTTTAGTATTTTAATATAAGAAATATATATAAAATCATCAAAAATAAAACATGTTAAGTGCTTTCATCATATTAAAATGACTTCATCAGAACAACTGCTCACAGTTACCATCCACATTTAAATAGTCTCCAAAAAATCCCTGCACATCAATTAATATACTAATTAATTAACGCTTGAACATTTAAAGCACCACATACCAAGAATTTGTTTGTGGACTAATTCTCATAGTTTTCATACAATTTTGATATTCAATACACATGTATTATCACATACTTCATGTTTGAACACACAGATTTTCCTAAGAAAATTTTACAAACGATACATTCCGCTTGAAAATAATATAAGATAATTTAAAATAATTTATGTTACTCAGTTGATACACTCAACCTATGTAAGTTGGAATGTTTATTGTCTGATTTGATTAGTCCTTTCTAACACTGAATATATAGATATATGATCATTTAATCCAGGCTGAAAATTCGCGGCCAGCCTAAGCTGCCACATTAATTCCCTTTTATATAAATGTTTTTTCCAATCTCCCTCCCTCACATCCAGATTCACTGTATCCACAATGGCAAATTTAAAACCAGTGTGTTGACTGCAAATCTGACTGTGCCTGTAGAGGGCATTAGTTTCCTTCTGATGTTTTATTTCATATAAATGTTCATATATTCTACACTTCAGGGCTCTCTCTGTTTTCCCAATATAAAATCCGTCACAGGTGTTACATAATGCAATATAAACTATCTTGTTGGTATAACAGTTCCACTTCCTAAAATGTATAACACTACCAATTCTATTTTTTAAGGTTATTGAAGGTACCTGGAGAATGTACCCACAATAAGAACAACATCCACAGGGTCTGGTGTTACCCCTGTAGTGTGTCACACCCACTCTAGCTTTTTCCAAGTTTAATTTTATGTTACTGCCAACCTTCACAGAAAAAATGGGTTTATCCCCCACTTTGTTGTATACTTCATTGTTTACCTTAAATATGCTCCAATTTTTACATAACATCTGTTTAATCCGGTTGAATAGAGGACTGTCTTGATAACACACGCTTGATTATAGTTCCTATTGTTAGAATTCATAGGACCGCCCTGTTCCAAAATGTCCCCTACTTTATTCATTCCATCACCAGTTTTATCCATCTTCAAACTAACCATAGTATGTGCACTGCCCAGTAGGGCTTTATATCTCTTCCCCCATTCACCAAGCACCTCCACAATAATGGGTTCAACTATATTAGATGGATTCCCCCTCTCAAAGAACATATTTTTTTTAGAAATTCAAGCCCTTTTATTATATATTCTCTCTCTGAGGTCATTCTAGCCACCCTAATAGCCTGACCCTTAACTTTTTTTCTGTTATTTTAGGGTGGTGGCTTAAATAATATAGATAAGCATTGCAAAGTGTTGGTTTGCAGTATACATTAGATTTAAAACCTTGTTTTGTCTTAGAAATCTTCACATCTAAGAAGTTGGTCTCTAATTTATTCACATCATAAGTAAATTTAAAAAAAAGATGTTGTTTGATTCAGATATTCCATGAAGAGGGTAATATCTTCTTCCTTCCCCTTCCACAAAATAAAAATATCATCCAAGAATCTCTGATATGTGAGTATGTCAGCCCAAAATGTACTGTTAAAGACCCATCGTAGTTCCCAGCCAAACAGAACCAGGTTGGCATATAAAGGGGCACAGGCAGCTCCCATGGCAACACCCCTGATTTGTTGATAGTATTCTCCCGCAACATATAAGAAATTATTATCTAGAACATGGGCCATAATCTCATAAATCAGCTGGAGTCTGCATTCACATGTGGGACAAGTCTGTAATATATCCTCAAAAAGTTCCATCCCTTCAATCCTAGGTATACATGTGAATAGATCCTGTTATGTCTATAGTTAAAAAAAATTACATCATCAAATCATAACTCAGGTTTTAGTTGTTCCAAAAAATCCCATGAATCTTTCAGGATGTGTTGTATTCCTTCCAAGATCTGTCTACAGGTTCTATCAACAAAGATGGCTAAATTATGGGTTTTGGACCCACTGGCTGCCACAATAGGTCTAAATGGAATGGACTCAATATTTTTATGGATTTTAGGTAACCCAAAGAAGGCAGGAACCCTAGGGTGTGTATTAACCAAAAAGTTATAAGTTTCAAATGTAATTCTTTGTTCTAATAGATATTCTTCCAAATACCCATCTATTCATTGGTAAGCTATGTTAGTTTGATTTTTTTGAAACTTGCAGATAGTTGTTTTCATCAAACAACATCCCCTGCATAGTGTTGACATAATCCTCAGTGTTATAAAGGAATATACCACCCCCTTTGTCTGGGGCCATGATCCTGAGGGTCTTATCAACCTTTAATTCCTTTAATAAGGTCCTTTCCTTTGGGTTCAAATTGAATTAAAACCTCTTCTACTCCATCCATAATCCATAAATTTCCTCCTTAACCACTTTTTCATAAGTACTAATTAATGGATGCAGAGGAGGGTTATATGTACTGCTTCTCTTTATCTCTCTAATGGGATCTGGCATGGTCACAGGAAACATAACCTGAAAATTCAACTTCCTAGTATAAAGATGCATATTCAACATAACTTCTGCTAAATCTGGTATTTGGGTTGGAACAAATTTAAACCCCTTGGAGAATAAGGTGAAAAATTCTTCCTTAATCACCCTAGGGGTATAATTGTAAATTTTAAACCCACCATAACAATTTATAATTTTTTTGCTGGTAATTTCCTCTTTTTTTTTTAGTAATAGGTCCTGCCCCTCCCCCGGCTGCCAAATCCCTTCCATGAATTCCCCTGATAGTATGTATTTTTCCCTTCCATGTTTCTGTTGGCTATTCTTTTCGAGCGTCTGGGAACTTGAAAATCCCCCAAATTGGGTTTGTTGTTACCGTCTAAACTCACATATTCATCGACCCCTTCATTACTAACATATCTATATATATATATATATATATATATATATATATATATATATATATATATATATATATATATATATATATATATATATATCACCCTGATCCAAATCACCGTGGATCATTTTCCCTCACTTCTCCATTTCTCTCGATGTAAATTTTATATTTCATATTGTCTTACATCTCTATTTAATTTACGTTTCTTCTTATAGAATTGCCCATTGTGTTTGCTCTCCACCCTATTAATAATTTTAGCATACAGCCCTTCATATTGCTGAAACAGCAAATCATCCAATATACTTCTGTTCATTTTATCCAACTCACTTTCCAATACCATTTGCATTTCTTCCTGGTAAAAAAACTACTTTCTCTAATAATTCCAAACCCCATTTATCAAACAAATTCCCAAAATCAGTAATAATATCAGTGTCATAGTATAAACTAAATGGAAACTTAAAGAGATGTTGAGGGGGGAGATTGGAAAAAACATTTAAATAAAAGGGAATTTATGTGGCAGCTTAGGCTGGTCGCGAATTTTCATCCTGGATTAAATGATCATATATCTATATTTTCAGTGTTAAAGGAAAGGGCTAATCAAGTCAGACAATAAACATTCCATCTTACACAGGTTGAGTGTATCAACTGAGTAACATATAAATTATTTTAAATTATCTTATGTTATTTTCAAGCGGAATGTATCTTTGATAAAACTTTCTTAGGAAAATCTGTGTGTTCAAACATGAAGTATGTGATAATACTGTGTATTTAATATCAAAATTGTATGAAAACTATGAGAATTAGTCCACAAACAAATTCTTGGTATGTGGTGCTTTAAATGTTCAAACATTGATTAATTAGTACATTAATTGATGTGCAGGGATTTTTTGGAGGCTGTTTAAATGTGGATGGTAACTGTGAGCAGTTGTTCTGATGAAGTCATTTTAATATGATGAAAGCGCTTAACATGTTTTATTTTTGATGATTTTATATATATTTCTTATATTAAAATACAGTATCTATGGTTCCTTGGTGCCTTTCTTTTTGGTTTATAGTTTAACTTGCACAAATTCACCTTATTTTTGATTTTGCTCTGGTTTCCTCCCACATCCCAAAGACATGCTGTAGGTGGATTGGACACTCTAAACTGGCCCTAGGCATGAGTGCGTGTGTGCGTGTGTGTGCCTTCTGTGGAAGGTTAGGCACCAGGCTGGCAACTTGACTCATAGGTTCATAGGTTGGTACTAGGCTATAAGCCCTAGGGCCTACACAAGCCTAGCCATAACAATTCCCTGGCTATTTCTTCCCACACTATTTACTTCCCTGGACCCCTGTCTAGCAGGGCGACTGATGTGATCCCTGGGATGAATTTCATTTCTCCCATCCAATCATCAAGGTTCCTTTTGAAGAGGGCCAAAGAGGCGCTCTGCTTGACATGTATGGGCAGTCTATTCCAGAGTCTGTGGAGCTCTGGGTCAGGAACCTATCCCTCCAGCATGTTTGGTTTATTCTGATGACAGGATTTAGATCCCTGGAGCATGTGGCTCTGAGGGACTGGGACTTCTTTAAGTGTAGCATGTCCAACAACTCTGGGTTTGACATGGCCTTATATGTTAAGCAGAGATCGCCTCGGAGTAGATGATATGCGACTGAGTATAGCTGGAGTTTTTTAAGCTGGTCAGCATAGGGTATCTACTTTAGGCCTGTGATTCTTTTAGTGAGGCATTTCTGCGTCCTTTCCAGTTGTTGCAGATGTCTTGTGAGGTACATACCAAATGGGGCGTTGTATTCTATAATGGGTCTAATGAGGAATGAGTACAGTGGGACAATGATCTCCTTTTTTCTGGATGAAAAGCCCTTAGTGATGAGGTGTGTCACATAGAAGGATTTCCTGACTGTTGTGGCAATGTGGTTATTGAAAGTGAGACCATTGTCCTCCTAAGTCTCTTATCACACTTTTGGTGTTTAGTGTACTGCCACCTATGTGATAATTCATGGGTACATGTTTTTTTCCCAAAGGGGATAACTATACATTTCTTGGCATTGAGCTTGAGCCCATGGCTCTAGCACCAAGCATCTGTTTCTGTAAGACCCTTTTGTAGAGTATCCACATCATTTGGGGATTCAATAATGGCTCCTAGTTTGGAGTCATCTGCAAACTTTGTTAGCCAAAGTCCCTTAGTGTTGGCCTGTACTTCAGAGAAGTAGATGCCAAACAAGAGAGGTCCCAGGACTGAACCCTGTGGTACTCCACTTGTCATTTGTCTGGAGCTGGATTTGGAATCAGCTACTTTTAAAGTGTGGGTTCTGTCAGTAAGCCAGTTGGCAACCTATTGCGTGACGTAGGGATTAATGCCCAGCTTAGTAAGTTTATCTATGATTTCCAAGTGGGGGATGGTGTCAAAGGCCTTGGCGAGGTCCATATAGGCTGTGTGGATTGCCTTACCCTCATCCGCGGAGACTGATTCAAAGACATCAGTAAGGTTCAGGAGACAAGATTGGCACTTCATGAACCCAAACTGGGTGGGGTCCAGTGTTTTAAGGTTGCCAATGACTTTGTTTATAAGTTCCATTATAATACATTCCATAGCTTTTCAGATCAGGCTTGTTAGACTGATGGGGTGGTAGTTCCCAGGATCCAAGGTGGATCCCCTCTTGTGGAGTGGGATAACTGTAGCTGTGCGCCACTCAGTGGGCATGAAGCCTGAGGTGAGGGTATGATTAAACATGACACTTAGGTGAGGTGCCAGTTCATTTTGTAGTTCATGTAGTACACAGCCCAGGATGTCATCTGGTCCCATGGATGCTGTATTCTTAGCTTTGGAGAGTGCATTTTTTACCTGTGTGGCCATTATTACCAGAATTTGGCAATCTTCCAGTATTGAGATGGGCCATTTAGGGTGTGTGAGGGGGTGAATTTGGCACTGAATTGATCTGCCAGGATACTGGCAATATCCTTGGGATCAGTATATTTAATGCCATTCTGTTGTAGCTCAGAGCAGATCTGAGCATTGCCATTTAGATTCTTGACATAGTAATAGAATGCCTTGTGGTTGTCTTTGGAATCTTTGGCAATTTTATTTTCGTAACTAGCTTTGGAGGATTTTATGAGGGATCTCAGCTTCTTACTGAGGCTGGTGAAGAAGTTGTTTGCATCCTGGGATTTTCCTCTTTTCTGCAACAATTTCTTCCTTCTGTTGTATAGTTTGTTTATGGCAGGGGACCACCAGTCTGGCTTCCTTTTTTTGGAGGAGAGCATCTTGGTTCTATATGAGATGGCACGATTCATGCACGAGTGGATGTGCTCATACAGTGCCATAGTGTAGGATTCAGCAGTCAAACTTTCAGCTCTCATCTGCATGGGCGTCATGAAGTTTGTAACTTCTGACTTGAGTAGCATGAAGTTGGCCTTGGAAAAGTTTTTATGGAGGTTTCCTCACTGGGGGGTGGGAATGGGATGTGGATGTTAAGGGTGATTAGCTTATGGTTTGACCTGACCAACGAGGGGGTGACCATAGGTGTGGAGCATCGATTTCCCATGTTGGTAATGACCAGGTCTAGGATACTGGAGACCCTGGTGGGACTATGGATTAGTTGATCCAGGGCGTTTGAATTTATGAATTCCAAGAACCGTTGGGCAAAGATGTTGGTGCATGAGTAGTTTTCCCAGTTAATGGCAGGGTAGATGAAATCACCCAGTATTAGGGTCTTTGGTTGTATATTAATATTTTCCAGTATGTTTAGGAAGGTGTAGTGAGAATCTTGGGGCATGGTGGGGGATCTGTAGCAAGCTACAATTTGGATTGCAGTCTTACCTAGTGTTAGTTGCACCTGGAGAATTTCAGACGCATTGTGTTGGACGACTAACCTGGCACCATAAAGCTCCACTGCCAGTCATGAGTGGATAGGTGATCCGCTGTGGTGACCCCTAACTGGGAAAAGCCGAAAGAAGAAGAATGACAGACTCATGGCAATCAGACTCCAGTGTAATGATAGGGCAGTATTCATAATCTCAGCCTATGATAGGGCAGTATTCATAATCTCAGCCTGTGATAGGGCAATATTCATAATCTCAGCCTATAATAGGGCAGTATTCATAATCTCAGCCTGTGCCCCACAGCAGGGTTGGGATAGTGAGGAAAAGAGAGCATTCAGACAGCATTTGCAGGACCTACTAGATAAAGCAGGAGAACATGAATTGCTGTTGATAATGGGTGACTTGAATGCACATACCGGGACAGACAGAACATGATATGAGGACTGCATGGGTCTACATGGGTGGGGCTACAGGAATAAAGCAGGAGAAGTCATTCTAGACTTCTGCCTGGCAAATGGCTTGATAGTAGCCAACACATGGTTCAGAAAGAGAGACTGTCACAAGATCACATACAACAGTAGTCAACATGCAACTCAGGTAGACTTCCTCCTCGTAAGGAAAAGGCAGTGGGGTAGAATTCATGATTGCACAGTCATCCCCAGTGAAACAGTTGGCCCACAGCATAAACCACTAGTTACCACAATCAGCTGCAAGCAGTGGTCAGAGAAGGCTCTAAGGTCAACAGAGACCAGGCTGAAGACCTGGATGTTGACTGGAGAGAATTGCTCAGGGCTCTAGCACCCCAAGAAGAGGAGGAAATAGGTGGAGTTGAAGAAGAATGGCAGTGCCTAAAAACAGCATGTGTTAGGACTACAGAAAAGATATGTGGCCAAGCCAGGTATGGAAATAAGGTACATAAGGAAAGCTGGTGGTGGAATGCAAAAGTCCAGGAAGTCATCAAAAGAAAGAAGGAGTGCAGGAAGAAATCGGAGATAGAAGAGACTGACCAGGCTAGGAAGGACTACTGGTTGGCTAACAAAGAACCTAAGAAAGAAGTTGCAATAGCAAAATATAGAGCATCGGAGGCACTTTACCAACTTCTGGAAAGTGACTCAGTAAGGGGCACAAAGAAACTATATCAGGTTGCAAGGCAAAGACAGAAAGATAAAGAAGATAGTCAGACACCCTTCATAAGGGATGCCAGCAAAAACCTGCTCACCAATCCACAGGACATCAAAGGCAGATGGAGGGAGTATTTCCATCAGCTTCTGAATGAATAATACCCCACAGAAGCTGTACTGCCCCAGAAACAGCCTACAATGAGAGAAGAAGAGGAGCCCACCCTAGAAGAAGTAAGAACGGCACTAAGGAAGATGAAGTCAGGGAAAGCAGCAGGCTCAGATGAGGTCACATCAGATATGATAAAGATGCTGGGTGAGATAGGGGAGAAATGGCTCCTGAGGGTACTAATAGCAGTGTGGAGAGAAAGGCGTATCCCAGATGACTGGAGAATAAGCATACTTGTGCCAGTGTAGATGAACAAAGGGGACATACACAACTATGGGCAGTACAGAGGCATCAAACGTCTATCACATTGCAAGAAAGTTCTGGACAGGGTGATTGATAAACAGATATGCAGAGTAGTAGAATGTAATATGGGAGATGAGCAGTTTGGATTCAGATCAGGATGCAGCACAACTGACCTGATGTTTGCATTGAGACAGATACTTAAGAAGAAGCTAGAGATGAGGACAGAGTCCAACTGGGCATTCCTAGACTTGGAAAAAGCATATGAAAAGGTCCCAAGAAAGCTAATCTGGGCAGTACTACAGTGGTTTGAAGCCCCAGAAACATTGGTAGAATTAGTGCAGGCTATGTATAAGGACACAATGACTCAAGTACAAGCAGTGTTCAGCCTCACCGAGGGGTTCCCAGTGGGAGTGGGTGTACATCAGGGTTCAGCTCTGAGCCCACTGCTGTTCATACGGGTGATGGACTACATTAGCAAACAGGTTGGAGGGGACGGATCAACAAAGCTGCTGTAAGCAGACGATGTGACAGTACAAGCAGACTCTGAGCTAGAACTTCAGCAAAGGATAGGAGAATGGAATGCAAATCTGAAGGCACATGGGATGAAACTAAGCACAGATAAGACGGTGGTAATGGCAGCAAACTGGAGAAATCAGAAGAAGCTGAGAATAGAGATAGAAGGGAAGATAGTGGAACAGGTAAACAGCTTCAAGTATCTGGGGCAGGTAGTTGAGGAGAAGGGTAGACTGAATGAAGAGGTCAAAGCTAGAATCAGAAGGGCTGCAGCCAACTGGCATAGAGTATCAGGTGTAGTTTATGACAGAAGAATGCCAAAGAAACTGAAAAGTAAGGTGTACAAGACAGTGGTGCAACCAGTACTACTGTATGGTACAGAAACCTGGGCAGTAAAAGCAAAGCAGATGAAGCTTGAGATGATGGAAATGAAGTGACTGAGAAAGGTCGTAGGATGCACACTATGAGACAGGCGAAGAAATGAGGACATAAGAGCAGAATCCAAAGTAGCTCCAATTGCAGAAAAGATCAAAGAGAACAGATTACAATGGTTTGGGCACATGTGTAGAAAAGCAGAAGACAAAATGTGGAGGAAGATTTGGGACAGACAGGAAGAAGGTAAGAGGAAACAAGGACATCCAGCAACGAGATGGATGGACTGTGTGAAAGAAGATCTGCGACAGTCAGGCATGAGTGTTGAAGAAGGCAGGAGTGTGGCACTGAATTGAGAGAGTTGGCAACAGTTGACATGACACCCCGACCCCATGTAGAAAAATGGGAAAAAAAGGGGGATGATGATGATGATGATGATGCTCTAGCCTTCAGTATACCTATTCTGCAATCTTTTGTTGTGCTTTCATATCTTGTTAATGAAAATCGTGTACAACACGGGAGATAAGATGCAGTCTTGTGGAGTCCTCTGCCCACCTGGAGTGTGTATGACATAATGCTGACAATACAGAGAGAATTGCCACTCTGCATGCACAGAAACTGGATGTTAACAGTGGCAGTAGCTCTGTGGCTACCTAGTGTTACAGCATCTCCAAAAAAGACACTCCAGGGTACATAGTTATATGCTTCTTTCTATGCCACAAAACACATGTAGTCCATAGTGGTAATCTTCATAGCCCTGCTAATATCTGTGCAAGAACATGGAGATGGTCTGATGTTCCATGGGTCAGACAGAATTTGCAGCACTGCTCCTGTGGTCAGTATAGCATCTGCACTGCTGCTGCTGTGGGTCAGGATAGAATGCACAGTGTTGCTATTAAGGCCAGGATGGAATCTGCAGTTCTGATCCTGAGGCCAGGATAGAATGTATAGTTCTGACAGAATGTGTAGTTCTAATCCTGTGATCAGGATAGAATCTGTAACTCTGATACTGGGGCCAAGAATGAATCTGCAGTGCTGCTCCAGAGGTCAGGATATAATCTACAGTTCTGATACTGTGGCCAGGATGGAATCTGCAGTTCTGATACTGTGGCCATGATAGAGTCTGCAGTGCTGCTCCTGAGGTCAGGATAGAAGCTGCAGTTCTGGTACTGAGGCCAGGATATAATCTGCAGTTCTGGTACTGAGGCCAGGATGGAATCTGCAGTGCTGCTCCTGAAGTCAGGATAGAAGCTGCAGTTCTGGTACTGAGGCCAGGATAGAATCTACAGTGCTGCTCCTGAGGTCAGGATAGAAGCTGCAGTTCTGGTACTGAGGCCAGGATAAAATCTGCAGTACTGCTCCTGAAACAGAGGCTCAACTATTGGATGAAGACCCATTTCCAGCCGTCTGGTATATGGGTTTCTAGGGAGGCTGAGGGGTGTGATCCCACTAATTGGAGAGCACCCACCTGTCCTTTTTGAAAATGGTAACAACTGCCTCAGCTTGCCACTCCAGAAGTATAACTTCACTTCCTATACACTGAAAAGACATGCTAATCACATTTTCCTAGCAATATTGAGTGTCTTTAGCATTTCCAGTCAGATCCCATCTTCTCCTGCAAGCACGCCACTGCAGAATGTTGACCTTACCTATAGAAATGGCAAACCAGTCATGTCTGACACTTTCTCCTCAAAGCATTCATTCTAGAACACTCCTTTGCAGCTGACTCATGGGAAAACCCTTGGGCAAATCAGGAGATGCTCACAAGTTCCTGGCTAAATGTCACATGGTTGGAGGTAATGTTAGTAGACAATTTTTTTCCCTTCTTTATATGTTCACTTCCAAATGTAAGTCCACTCTTCTGAACTTCCACTGAAATATTGCACTATTCACATAAAAGTTGCAGATTCTGAGGTATAAATCCAATCCCTTTTTTATTTACAGTGTTGCTATCCTGGGATGGATGCATTCATGGATGGAGGCATTCAAAATTTGAGATTTGACATCTTCTGGAAAGCTCTGAAGCCTGCCTGGGCATGTCTTTGTATCACAGATCTTGTGGCAACAGCCCTTCACACAGTGTCATCTGCATCATAGCAGCATTTCACTGAATGCTTTGTGACCTGTGAAGTAGATGACGCCAGGCTAAACATGGATGTTTTAGTGTGTGAAGCAGGAACATTTGAAATGAGCTTCTATATGTCTGTGAAAATAGAGTGCAGATGCTTGGCCATATTGGTCTGGCAAAAGATTTCTCTGAAACAAGAATAGAAAAAAGTATATACTTGTTCCCCATATTTGCTTATTTATTTAACATTTGTTTACTAGTAAAGTCTGACTTTGAATGAGCCAATTTTCATCAGAGGCCCAGGGAGAAATGCTCCAGACTTTTAACATGGGAGGAAACTGGAGCACCAGGAGGAAACCCACATGAATGCAAGAAAGACATGCGGACTCCACACAGAAAGCACCCCAGCCGAGAATCGAACCGGAGAACCTCCTGCTGTGAGGCGACAAAGTAAACCACTGAACCACTGCACTATCCATATCTACCAAATGCCTTGTTGTCCTTCTCATTTGGGACAGGATTGAAGGAGACCAGTGAAATAAAAGCAGGGTCAGCTAAGGGATTAGTAAAAAGGTACTTATGGGACTCAGATACTTTGTGCAGCATATCGGGCTTCTTAGATACAGGAAGCTGAGAATCGGGAGAAGCAACGGCTGAATTAAAGGCATCATCCAACTCCTCAAAATAGGAGATAGTGCTAGGAGCTCGGAGGGGTGTCCTGATTCAAGAGGTCATACAACATTTTATGTGTCTCTGAAATCTCCCTACCCTTCCAGTTAAAACATTCTTTCATTTTTCATAATTGTATCTGAAAATGACACTTCTTCAGCAGGTGATCAGATGATATATGCTCCTCTGACTCAGACTCACATGGGACAGGGGAAGAATGTTGTCAGACATAATCCAAACCTTCCTCAGAATTAGAAAGCCCCACGTCTTCAAAGGATGAGTGGGACTTCTTCTTTTAAGAATGATAAAGAGCTTGAGAAAGGATTGAAGAGACTGGAAACCCCTAAACAGACACTGAGCAAAACTGTACCAGTCCTCCTGTGAACCCTTCAAACTGCTTTGAGTTGAAGGGGGAGAAAGATGCTTAGTTTGTTGACACTTTTTCTTTGGTGCCTCAGGTTGAATAGTCTTGAAGTACTCAGACATCTGGACCTTCATGAGTGAGCCTGCTACATCCTCTCATACCATAACCCGAGGAAATCTGCTCCTTTACTTCAGTCAGAATGAAGCAGGTTCCTCTCTTCTCATCTGATGTCTGATGTCCAGTTTGACCAGATGTGCTGGAATCCTGACCCTTAGTGGTTTCCCATGGAGACTCCTGAGACAGGGTTGTGAAGATTGGAATGATGGTGCAATGGCTCTGAGACTACCACAGTGGGTATGACAATCCCAAGCCAGGATAAAGAGGTGCATGATAGCATTGCTTTTTAACCCTCTTTAGCAATTTTTCTTTTCTTCTTAGACTGCAAAGGGAAGTATGAAGCTGACAAATTAGTAGCCATGAAAACTTGAGCCAAGACCTTCAGACACCAGCTCTCTAGGAAAAGTCCAAGGCTATTAAGGCTTCTATGAATTGTTTTCAGGGTGAATGATAAACAGATGCAGAGTGCATGAGGTAGGCACCCAAAAGCTTTAGTGTACCTGCTGGATGTCCAGTGTCCTTAGCAGGATATATCCCATATAGCTTTATGCAACTGCAACAGTGATCTATTGCTTGCATTTTACTGACTGAATGTGTGTGTGTGTGTGTGTGTGTGTGTGTGTGTGTGTGTGTGTGTGTGTGTGTGTGTCTACTTTTTTATCGAAATTACATTATTTCGAAAAAGTAAAGTACGACCCCACTTCTGCTAAAGTGTACTTCAACGAAAATCACAAAGTGTGGTTTGTATTAAGAAGCAGTCTGCAAGCAGATCGAAGCTGAAAAATGTAAATAAATGCAACTATAAGATAAATAAGGCACTGATTTCATCACATTCCTAAAATATTAATAAGTAGATAAGCAGTGAAGAAAATTGAGAAGGAGAACCTGTTGTCTTTAAAGTGTTCGGGGCACCATTTATTCACCCGTCTGATTTAAAAACCTTTGCTGCTACGGGGCACCATTTATTCACCCGTCTGATTTAAAAACCTTTGCTGCAATAGTTATCACCTGAAGTAAGAAAATATTTTCTCTAAAATTTTCAAGTAAAAGTGAATTGTACCGTGGAATAAGATTAACGATTCTATACTGTTGTCAGATACAAAACAGGAGCTAAATCTTCCAGATGCCCAGCACTTGCATTTAAATCCATTTAATTAGCATCTGCAATGGTTATTGTCAATCTTAATTAATGCTTAAGAGATGCTGTTCATCTTTATGGTCTCTGAGAGACAGCCTGGTAAATGATGTACCGCCTGTACTATAAGGTAATGAATGGTACCAATTAATGTGATAAAAGGGCAATTTAATTTCCTGCATAGTCTGCAGTGATGTAACAAGTCATTACTGCTGTAAAGGCACTTGTCTGCTTTTTGTATACAGTGTAAAGGCTATAAAAATTCTATAAAATGCTACAGAGTAAACAGGAGTAAGAAACAAACACCAAGAGACAACAAGTTTTTAAATAATTTATATGCCTTATACAGCCTGAGGTCTTTTCACATCACTTTTCACATTTCTCCACAAATTATGAGGAGGTGTCTAGAAGCACCTGGTTGTTGTTGTAAACACTGTATTGACTTGTCTCTACCTAAATCCCAGACATGTCTCTATTGATCTTACTCAAAGCACCAGTGCTACAACAGGGGCATCCTTCTAGCAAATATTAGACACCTTTTTAATAAGAAACATGCGCTGGCAAAGACATTTTTGCTTTGTATTATAACCCAAATACATTTTTATTCAGTCATTAGTGGCAACAGACTACATATCAGGCTATGGCATTTGGACTGTAAACAGTAAAATTTTAACAAAGTAAACTTACTTGTTTTAGGTGTTATGATATAGTGCAGGCAACAGTGAATTAGATTAACTACAAAACTGCTGGAATGTTCCAAAAGCAAGGTAAGAAGCATGCCAAAAACGAAGTCCTCACAGTATTGCCTCGAACACACACACACACACACACACACACACACACACACACACACACACACACACACACACACACACACACACACACGCTTGTATTCTCATCAGTTATTTATGTATAATTAATAATGTAGTGTGGGTAGTGGTAGGATCAGTTGTTCATGTATAATTAATAATGGTGCTGTGGGTAGTGAGAGGGTGGAAACAAAATACTATCATCCATTTCTTGACAAAATGGCCTAGTTAGAGCACTATGTAATAAGATCAAAAGACAAACTGTTTTGAGGAACTGTTTAGCACAGTTAAACTGCAAAATACTTATATTATTCTGTAGTCTATGGCCTCAATTCACAAGAAGCTGAACGATGGATGGAGCTCTACTTCTAGATTTACGTTTATCATTCTGAAACACTTCACTGCTCCTCACTTCTTTGCTTATTGTTACTAGGGATCAAACTGCCAATCTATTTTATTTTTCTAAAATCTGCTCATGAACATTTTTCTTCTCTAAATTGCTTTTATTACAAGACATTCTTAGTATAATTTGCAGCATAACAAAAAGCCCTCATATGCTTATTGTATATCTATCACAGAATCTGGTAATCACTTTGGGGATACTGCCTGTTACATTCATGTAGGTAAAAGATTAATTCAGAGGCATAACTGGTTCAACTAGCACCCTATGCTGGTCCCACAATCTAGTGCCCAGGTACACTCTTCTTCTATGGGCACAACAATAGACCGTCCTACACCAGCTAGTCAAACAGCAAAAAAAAAAAAAAAAAATGGTCTGGTGTCCATGGCTTCTGAAATGCAGGAACCATCCACCCAACTAGGTCCTGTTTCTGCATCCCACCCCTCCTCAGCTGCGGCAATTTAAAAAAAAAAAAAGGTCCACTATCAGGTAGCTGGGGCTCCCAAAATGCAGGAGACAATCAGATCCCATTTCTGTGCCCTGTCCCTGACTCTCCTTACTCAGATTTTACTAGGGGGAAAACATTTTCTTTTAAACTATAAAATATAGCAAGCAGTTGCTAGAGTTTATACCCAGCATGGACGCTACAGTGCTTAGGTTTTAGCAAAAAAAAAAGAAAGAAAGGACATTTACTTGGAGCAGTCTATACCCCATACACAGATGCTCAGATAAAAAAAGTCCATGTGTACACACACACACACACACACACACACACACACACACGCGCATGCGAGTGCACAGGCCCATGGACATCTACAAAGACATACACACATACATGCACACATACATTTGTTTGCACATGCAAACATAAATATATACAAGCATATACACACGCACACAAAAAAAAATGCCTGCATGAGTGCGCACACATAAACATACACTATCCCACACACAAATATGCCCACACCCCCCAGAACACAAAACACAACCCCCCCACACGACAAAGACAAAAGAAACAAATATAAATGTATGGAGAGCAGTGTACTAAAATCCCAAATATTTATCTTTTATAAAACACGATTATTTATAAAAGAAATGAAAGGGACAACAATGCTTACAGATCCATGCAAGAAACACAGAAGATAAAAGAGCAACTATAAATTATGAATAAGTTCTGGAAATAAAGACAATACAGAAAAAAATAAATTAGGTGTTCTGAACTGCCGACTATAACTTTTGAAAAATGTATGGAAAAGAAATGATACATTAAAAAGACATGTAGCATGAAAGCATAAGCTTGCAAACCTAAGAGAAAACATGGGAGAATATAAAATAGGAAATAGCCGTATTGAAGAAAACTAAGTCACCACTTGAGGTTTCGTTTCTAGGAACATCATTGTTGAGAAGTGCAAAACAGCTGTAGCTAAGTCAGTTGATAACCCCGAGCAGACTAAAATGTCCTCTTTAAGAACCACACAAAAAAAAAAAAAAAAAAAAATCATCGTCTCGTTTCTCTGGACAAATAAAAATGTATACAACTGTCTTACATACTTTCAGAAACTGTAGTGAGGGTCTACAAAGAACTACAGTAGTTCCATGCGGCATTTCCCCTCTTTCCTAACACATGCTGTGCAAGAAAATCATTTAGGATGACAGCTGGCTGAGTACCAGTAGTACAATATTAATAATCAATTGCAGCATGAGTATAACAAGTCACAGCAGCTGCAGCATGAGTATAACAAGCCACATCAACTGCAGCATGCATATAAAAAGTCACAGCAACTCAGCATGAGTATAACAAGAAGCATCAACTGCAGCATGTGTATAACAAGTCACACCAACTGCAGCATGAGTATAACAAGCCACAGCAACTGCAGCATGAGTATAACAAGTCACAGCAACTGCAGCATTATAACAAGTCACAGCAACTGAAGCATGAGCATAACAAGTCACAGCAACTGCAGCATGAGTATAACAAGCCACAGCAACTGCAGCATGAGTATAACAAGTCACAGCAACTGCACCATGAGTATAACAAGAAACATCAACTACAGCATGAGTATAACAAGCCACATCAACTGCAGCAAAGTGTAACAAGCCACAGCAACTGCAGCATGAGTATGTCACAGCAACTGAAGTATGAGCATAACAAGTCACAGCAACTGCAGCATGAGTATAACAAGTCACAGCAACTGAAGCATGAGCATAACAAACAAGTCACAGCAACTGCAGCATGAGTATAACAAGCCACAGCAACTGCAGCATGAGTATAACAAGTCACAGCAACTGCAGCATGAGTATAACAAGTCACAGCAACTGCACCATGAGTATAACAAGAAACATCAACTGCAGCATGAGTATAACAAGCCACAGCAACTGCAGCATGAGTATAACAAGTCACAGCAACTGCACCATGAGTATAACAAGAAACATCAACTACAGCAAAGTGTAACAAGTCGCAGCAACTGCAGCATGAGTATGTCACAGCAACTGAAGTATGAGCATAACAAGTCACAGCAACTGCAGCATGAGTATAACAAGTCACAACAACTGAAGCATGAGCATAACAAACAAGTCACAGCAACTGCAGCATGAGTATAACAAGTTACAGCAACTGCAGCATAAGTATAACAAGTCACAGCAACTGCAGCATGAGTATAACAAGTCACAGCAACTGCAGCATGAGTATAACAAGCCACATCAACTGCAGCAAAGTGTAACAAGCCACAGCAACTGCAGCATAAGTATAACAAGTCACAGCAACTGCAGCATGAGTATAACAAGCCACATCAACTGCAGCATGAGTATAACAAGAAACATCAACTGCAGCATGAGTATAACAAGCCACATCAACTGCAGCATGAGTATAACAAGCCACATCAACTGCAGCATGAGTATAACAAGCCACATCAACTGCAACATAAGTATAACAAGTCACAGCAACTGCAGCACGAGTATAACAAGTTACAGCAACTGCAGCATAAGTATAACAAGTCACAGCAACTGCAGCATGAGTATAACAAGCCACATCAACTGCAGCATGAGTATAACAAGTCACAGCAACTGCAGCATGAGTATAACAAGCCACATCAACTGCAGCATAAGTATAACAAGTCACAGCACCTGCAGCATGAGTATAACAAGTCACAGCAACTGCAGCACGAGTATAACAAGCCACATCAACTACAGCATGAGTATAACAAGCCACATCAACTGCAGCATAAGTGTAACAAGTCGCAGCAACTGAAGCATGAGTTTAACAAGCCAGATCAACTACAGCATGAGTATAAGAAGTCACAGCAACTGCAGCATGAGTATAACAAGTCACAGCAACTGCAGCATGAGTATAACAAGTCACACCAACTGCAGCATGAGTATAACAAGCCACATCAACTGCAGCATAAATATAACAAGTTACAGCAACTGCAGCATAAGTATAACAAATCACAGCAACTTCAGAGCAACAGCCCAACAAAAGTGATTGCACCCCAACCTCCAGGGGAAAGATTGGAACTTTTTCTATAGTACTGCTTGTATTCATGGCAGTCGTCCTCCTCACCACAACCTACCGTTGGAGATCAGTGAATGATGTCATCATACTTACAATCTCAGTTTGCTCTGACAAAGGAAACCCAGATCATACTTTGCCATTTACTTTCCTCTCCTATTCATAACATGTCTATAAATTGTCCCACAAAGTAATAGTGCCTGAAAAAATGCAAGCGCATATTGTAAAGTTAGACTTTTTTATGTAATATTAATTACTGTTAAAATAAATCTATACAACAAAAATGTATAGAGTCATTCTAGAAGAAGAAATATTGTTGCTAATGACTTTGAGTGAAATTTAAGTATGATACTATAAATGCCTACATACATACCCTCATGAACAGGAAGCATAGAGTCTATAATCATTGCCAGCTATATTATTTTTTGACAAATTAAATATTTTTAAGAAATTATCAGGTCTCCTTTTTAAGTACTTGTTGTTTATCATAAATATTTTACTTTGAAACAAAAGCTGTTGCTTCAAAAAGGTTAATTACTTGTCAAAGCAGAGTAGTAAGGAGTTTGTGGACTGTATGACTGGAATACAATAATAAGTATTGTGCAAAACTGGCTATGACAATGGGGATCTTACAGGATTCACCTTTGAACCATATACTATTTAAAATTTAGAGGTATAAACAAATGATATCAATTGGATTCCCTGGGTAACCATATTTACAGGTGATGCAAACTGGCAAAAATAATTATTTTTTTCACTTAAATACTAACAAGAGTAGTCATAACTTGTGGAATTCATAAATTTCCATAAAATACAATCCGGACCAAGTAGATCCCTCCCCAAGAACCACTGGTTCTGTAACTGACAGGAGTCACGGCCAAGTGCACAAACATATGCATCTTGCAAAAATAATCTCAGCAGAAGTGACATACATGCACTCAAGGTTAGCCCGTAGCTTACCCCAAGGTGCAGTGGCTTCAGTACTGCTAAATATTATTTACTTGTATATTTAGTTTGATAATCAGGCTAGGTTGCAGAATAAATATCCCTTTTGAGCAGTAGCCCAGGAAAAAGGCTCCATCAGCGAAAAAAATATATATATCTGTTTCAACAATATAAGCAGAGTAAAGTACAAAAATAACACTGCATGCATGTTAAAATATTCAATGTACTTTGTGAAAAAAATATTAATTTTAAATATAGTTTGCTTTCATCCAGCAGAGGTAAAAAAAGTGTGTAGATCAAAGAAAAGTGGAGATATGTCACTTAAAGATGTTTAAAGATATATAGAAAATGTAAAAGCTTAGAAAGTGTCATTTGGGGAATGTTAAGAGAAAGTATATTAAAAGTCAGGTATTGGGCAGGATTAAGAAAAAAAGCATAAAATGAAAAGTTGCAAAGCATTTTCTAAAAAGAAGACTGATTAAAAGTCATCGGAGTGGCTGGTGATTATTGTAGGGGATGTAGGCAAGTAAGCTAGTTGCATTGTCAACAATGATTACAATGAAAACTGCTTTTTTAATGGGTCTTAAAATTTGGGGTGAACTTTTTAGTGTTTGTTTAATTTGTATTTCAATTGGCAGTGGAGTGGGGGAAGAGATATGTGTAAGAAACTTCGCTGTGTGGAAGATCCATCTAGTCAGTCACTGTATATTAATCAGATCAGATAATGGTAGTGGAAATAAACTTAAACTCATCCTAAATCTATATATATATATATATATATATATATATATATATATATAATTTGAAATATTGTACAGAATTACTAAGTCTTTAACAGTAATCCAAGCAGGGTAAGCAGTCTGTTTCCAGTCGAAAATCCTTTATTAAGTATACAGACAAGTGATCCAAGTAAAACAAAAATAACAGAGTAATAGTTTCCTCACAAGCTTTCTAACTATATATATCTTTTTTATCACACAAGGGAGTGGTTTATTGTTGCATTATTGTAGCATAAACTTGTAAATATTGTAAATGCTGTAAATAATATACAGTAATTTATCAGTATATATTACTACTAGTTTATCTGCTTAAATGGTTTGTCTATGTGACATTTTACCATTTGGTTCGAATTTTAGTGGGGATATTTTGCTGGCAGCTTAATATTTATGGGCATTACCTGGTTTTAAAGGCCTGATGTTTCTAATGTTTACCCATATAATTCATATATATTGTGCTGATTGGGGTCACTAAAAAGGCTAAAACGTGCATGTCCACAGCTAGTGGGATGTGGCTTTATTAGCCTGATTGCACCCGTCAAGACTTAAAAAATAAAAAGTTATGGAAATTTAGAAGCCATGTAGATGAAACACTTAATGTCCTTAAGAGGTCATTTGCATATTTCTCATGGGTCACCATTACAGGAGGTTTAAGGTATCACACAGTGAAAACCCAGGCTTGTCTGGGTTTTTCTTGCAGTTTAAACTTTAAGTATACTTATTTTTTTGTATTTAATGAGCTCCCTCATTCTGGGGGGCAAGAAGATGGCTGTGGCTTGCTATGAAGGGGACACCTACAAAGAGTGCTGGGTGTCAACCTCATACAGCTTGAGTCTATCAGGCACCTTCTGCAGCATGCAAGTTGCACTGTGACTCGAGGGGAATACAACACATGGAGGCATGTCTCCTCTCATAAGTTTTATTAATAAGAGTGTAAATAGAAATATGATTTCTGTGTTGTCCCTTCCAGTTATTGTTTAAATCACTGAGGATGATAACTGGCAAATTCGATGATGTCTTTTAGCGTGTCTTAAGTTAGGGTGACTGGGGGATACATATTAACAATGATAAGTAGATTTGCAAAGGCCTCCACATGTAATTTGAATTATTTACCATTTGGAGGTGAAGTTAGAAGTTGTTTTACTTTTAGCAGTAATGACCGAGTCTGCTTGGGAACCATTATTAGCCATAGACAAATCACCACCTTGTCTTGTGCCTTGGCTCATCATCAAAGATGACAGAGCTCATAGAGAAGTATGGGGAAACAATGAATTATCATTCAGCCTGAACTCAGTAACTATAATTATTTAGGGTGGTGGGAGACAGCTCAACCTTTCAACTTGAGTGCGTATGTTCCTATGGTAGTATAAGCTCTGAACAGAAGTTTAATATAATTAACTTGGGTATTATTAGCTCACATCTCTGGGTTTAGTTGATTACCAGTCAGGATAATGATCACGTGAGAAAAAGCAAATACAAATCACAGAGCCTTCAGTAATGTATAGGTAGGTTTCCACACATGCAGTTTAGATGATAAGGAATGTTTTCCTGTCAAAATGTACTGATGTGGGGATGCACTTGTGCTGCCTGCATTGCAAATCTATTTTAAAGTGACAGTAAGGTTTACTGGTGCCAGCAAAACTGTAAGATTGCTTGGTTAGTGACTATCATCATCATCATCATCGTCATAATAATTAACCCCTTTTTCTTAAATGGGTTTGGGTATCACACCAACAGTCTCCACCTCTCTCAATGCTACTCTAACTCTCTAACCCGACTGTTGTAAATCTTCTCTCATCCAATCTATCCATCTCTTTGCTGGATGTCCTCATTTCCTCCTGTCTTCTTCCTGTTTCTCCCAAATTTTCTTCACCAAATCATCTTCTGCTTTCCTGCACATGTGCCTGTACCACTGTAATCTGTTCTCTTTCACTTTCTCTACAAATAGAGTGACTTTGACTTCTGCTCTGATGTCCACATTTCTTTATCTGTTCCACAGCCTATATCCTACCATCCTTCTCAGGCACTTAATCTCCATCATCTCTAGCTTCTTCATCTTCTCTACCTTAACTGCCCAAGTTTCTGTACCATACAGTAGTACTGGTCACACCACTGTTTTGTACACCTTACGTTTCTGCTTCTTTGGCATTCTCCTGTCACACACTACCTCTGATACTCTGTGCCAGCTGGCTGCAGCCCTTCTGATTTTAGCTTTCACCTCCTCATTCAGACTTCCCTTCTCCTCCAACATCCCTCCCAGATACTTGAAGTTGTTAACCATTTCCGCTATTTTCCCTTCCATCTCAATTCTCAAATTCTTTTGATTTTCCTGTGTCTATCTTACCCAATCAAACATTTAGGTTAGTGAATACCTAAACGTCGGCCTGTAATATTGAAGAATTAAAGCAGCAAACGGCTGATTTAATGTAGGGAATGAATTCCCTTGGCCGCAAAAAAAAAAAATAATTTTAAACCAAAATGAAGTGGGGCTTCACCCCCTACACCCCCCAACTAAATATACCAACTCCAAGATTGCTCTACAATGGGGAAAGGGGCAAAATCTGCATAATGGCCAAGGGAATTCTTTCTCTGTGTTAAATCGGCCATTCACATTTTTTTTTTGCTTTCGCTATTACCAAATCAACATTTAGTTATTCGCTAACCTAAACATTCGATCAGGTAATAGGAACCCAATTTCCCCATTTGCTGCCATGATAACTCTCTTGCCTGTACTCACTTTCAGTCTATGTACTAACTTCCTGTGATTCCCCCCATTTGCTGGCATAACTGTCTTGCCTGGACTCACTTTCATCCCATGTGACTTCAGTTTTGCATTCCATTCCCTTATCATTTTCTAAAGTTCCTGTTCAGAGTCTACCTATAATGCCACTTTGTCTGCACAACTTCTGACTTATCATCCATAGTGCCTAAAAAGAAATTAATGATAGAACATGAGACTGAACTGGTTACCTCTACTAGCAAATGCTGGGAAATAGGTTAGTAGAGCTTTGCAAACACTATGTGCAGTAATATGAATGAGGTACAACTATAGATGTAGACTGGTTTACCCAATAAGCTTAGAGGTATAGTTGAGGAGTAATTGAGAAATTTGATCGGTGGAGTAGGAATAGTGGGCAGAGTGTAGAAATGATAAAATAAATTATGTTGGGAGTGCTTGGGCATGGAGGGTATAGTAGTGGGGGGAAGCACAGCCAGGTGTGGTGAGGCTGGGAGGAGTAGAGTTCTCCTGCCCCCTGAACTGAACTCTAGAAAATAATCTGTTGATAGATTGTACAATGTTGCTACTTTAGTTGACCAAGTACCTATTTCATCCTATAAGTTTCCTAACTTCAGTCAGTTCAAAAATTGCAGTGGAGTTCGGAGATAGACAGTACAATAAAATTATGACATTCCTTAGTGTGGTTCAGGACATATATAGGAAGAACATTCCGGCAGAAAGTATCCTTTGCAGTATGTATTCTGTTCTGTGCTCTCTTGAGTAGAAGGAGATGTGAAAAAAAACCCCATTCAGTCCCCAGTCAGTGTAACTGTATCAGAAATGGATCGTGGTCAAATGAGATCCTAGGCAGGGTAATGGAGCAGACCCCACCCCATCTGTAACCATTGCAGTGTTCCATTACTTGACTGTTTCTCCTCAGTTATCATAAATACCGTTGGACCTGTCAGTGTCCCCACTATTTTCTTTTTTATTTTGTTACTATGAGAAACGCATTTAATTTAACACTTTTATTTCAAGTTTTAGTGCACAAACACTGATTGTCATTTGGTAAACAAAACAAAACAGTCTCACATTGAAAACAGACTTTGCACGAGCAATAGAAAACTCTTCCCTTGAAACTCACTTCTTCTTTTTCTTTCAGCTGTTCCCGTTAGGGGTCACCACAGCGGATCATCTGTTTCCATTTCTTCCTGTCCTCTGCGTGTTGCTCTGTCACACCAACCACCTGCATGTCCTCTTTCACCACATCCATAAACCTCATCTTAGGCCTTCCTCTTTTCCTCTTACTTGGCAGCTTCATCCTTAGCATCCTTTTCCCAATACCCAGCATGCCTCCTCAGCACATGTCCAAACCAATTCATTGAAAATGCATCTGTACAGTGATGAATGAAGTGCACTTTGGGCCCTGGGCTGTTCAAACCATGGGCCCCTGCACACATTTTAGGACCATACATAAATGCATGTGTTCTTTCATTCAACTTCATGATTTTTGTTTAAATTATACTTCTTGCTTAATACAGCAACATTTGTTTTAAAGAGTGTGTTTTAAAAATTTCCAGTAAGGAGTGAAACAAAATGAATGGACCAATAATGACAAAATTACCCATATTAGCATCAGAAATTAAGATGAAGCTATGTGTAGCACAAATTAAATAGAAAAATGTTTATGGGAGCATAAGAAATATTAACCATCTGATAATATAACCTAAGTCAATATGCACAATTGCTGCAGAAGGAAAAGTCATAGTAATGATTCCATATTGAAGAGAATTACTCTGCTGGCAAACTTTCCATTTCAGTGCTTCATCTACAAATCTAATGCCTGCTACCCTTGAAGAATAAATTGTCTATGTTGTATAATATATGGTGCGCTGGTGATATTGCCATTACATTTCCTTAACTAGATCAGCTGTGCAACAGTAATGACTGGCAAACGATGACAACAGGTTCATAGTTACTAGGCACATAGCCCTTTAAGGAGCCTAGCCTAAATTCTCAATTGCTCCAAAGCACTGTCTCATTAGCTCAGTGTCACACAGTGGCTAAGTGAATGTGGAAAGATTCAAACCCTGCACCCTTGCCACTGAAAGCAGTTTAATAACAAGTCAAAGCTTTAGTCCTCTGCATGTCTCCAAACCGATGGAATTCCTCAGTACTTCCCATTTCAAGGGGGTGAAACAATAGGATGCCAAGAATTTCCAAGTGGCCCCTTTAAATGCCGATTTTTTTTTTATTTTCATTTTTTAAGTTACTGCTGATGTCATCAGGCATTGCCTGCGTACCCTGCAACATCATCAATGGGTATGGGCATGCATAATGACATCAGCATCATGACGCAGTGTAGCAGTCCCTGCGTGCCTGTTGGAATCTGACTCGGGTCTCGCAGTCAGAGTCAGATTCTTTGAACCTGTTGTGACCTGCTGTGGGCTGGCAGCCAAGCAAAGAATATGTTGCATCAACGCCTTGAGTTGTGAGACGTGACAGATTAGTCACATCAGGAGGAGGACAAAGAGAACCTCTGTTCCTGGAATATATGAGATTTGGGAAGAAAATAACAGTAACAGCAGCTAGGAAGCAAACGTCTGTAGAGACAATGAGACAGAGTGTCACCACACCACACACACACCCACTCATGTCCATCTGTAGGTCTCAGGATTAGGAAATTCACATTCTCCTCAAGGTAAGTAACAGCAACAAAGACCAGGCATAGGTTATGTTATGTCATGAGAAACTACCTTTTCCAGATGGGTGGAAGTAAAGTTTTATACTTATTAGAAGACTGAATAGTAAAACATAGCTCTGGACTTGTTATTCTGTGCCTACCTAGTAATTCTAGCTAAAAACACCATAAGGAATCTACTACTGGAGAAATATTTTTCCTGCAGTACTTAAATATTAACAAGGTGGACCCCGCGGTGGTGGTGCTGTGGTAGCATTGTCGCCTCACAGTAAGACGCTGTCCAGTTCGATTCTCAGCTAGAGCGTCTTCTGCATGGAGACATGCATGAATGGGCGTACCTTCATTGAAGGTTGTGCGTCAGGCCTGGCAAGCTGGTACGTAAAAATCAACTGCCAATCATTAGCGGACCGGAGTTCTGCTGTGGCGACCCCTAACCGGGAAAAGCCGAAAGACACAAACAAACTTAAATATTAACTAGGTAGACTGCCCTTGTGTTGTAAGCCCATTAGTTATTTTCAAACAGTTTGCAGCAAAATATTAAAAACAACCTTATGTTACGTAATCTAAAAATTCCTAACGCCCTACAAGGCAGACTCCAAGTGAACTGGTGCAGAATAAGCAATGGTCTATAGATGCAACACCAGCTCTGATAAAAAGCCTGCACTGTGTGTTTCACTTCTGCCACCCGACGAGCAATGATCATGTCACAGTACAGGCAAGTCAAGGCAAATCAAGCTTAAGATCTTGGATTGCCACATACAAAATAGATCTTACAGTTATTTGAAATAGCCTTACATTTTCTCATATTAGAAAGCTTAATAAATATCATAAGGCTGGTTATATGCCTGTTGATCTGTATATATACAATGAATTTTCTAGTAGCATAACTGTAAATGAGAAAATAGGACCACTTTCTGACATTGCTTTATATGTGCACTACTAGTGTTTTGATGTGTAATCACAGCCTGTTGGCTCAGTAGCATTTACTGATAATAAAATGTATTTATATTTTCCTTGTCTCTGTCTCAGTTGTCATAGTTAATTAAATGAGTCATGTTATCCTTGTTTCAGTCTCAATTCTCCAAAATAATTATATATAATGTAGGTTCTAATCAACACATTCCAAAGGACATATGAAACACACAAAACAAATACACAATCATTAGGTAAAAATCTTATTATGAAGACATACTGGGATAGGCACATGCCTCTCAACTCCTAACACAAGAAATCCAGATACAGCCTTAAATAATGGCGGGGGGGGGGGGGCAAAGACTCAAAAGACAGATTTTAAATATTGTTCTTATAAAATTAGAATGTTGTTAGAATAATGGGCTTTCTGTTAGCTTGCATTTTTCTGAAGGATATGAAGTCTGAAACTCATATATGACATTATTTAGTGACTTCAGTCCTCTGTAGTTTGCCACAAATTTTAAGAGGAGCAGACAAAAAATATGAGACAAAAATCTGGTCAGTCTGCAGACATCTGGACATTTGAGTGGTATGATGCTTTCCTTTGTATTCCACAATACGGTTACATAATTGTACATGCACATTTTATGTTAATCAGCTTCCAGACTTTAGGACAGTTTTACCTACTTTTCATGACCCTTTGTCCAGATGTTTGATGTTTCCAGGTTAAGAGGTGTGGTCATCTGTGCTAACTACCAGAGTAACAGCTTTTAACTAAATGTAGAAATTATTTACAATCCGATTTTGCAGACTAGACTGTATCAGATTACAATGTAGCAATGGAGCATTTCTCCCCGGGCCTCCGCTGAAAACAGGATCTGTGGAACCTAGTCGGACTTTCCCGGTCAACAAATGTTAAATAAATAAATAAAAATAAATAAAAAAAATTAACAATGATTATATAACAGATGCTGAAGATCAGGCTGCCCTGATCACCATTCCAAATAATGCTGACCATGTGATCTGACAAATGTCAACCCCTGTACAGTTGCTAGAGACTGTAAAGAAAGTACTGCAAAAAATATATTACTAAAATGCAACATGTTGGACAAATACACAGTCCTGGCCCATTAATAAATTAATTAGTTCTGTAGAGTCATTAATAAATAATGAATGACAGTATAAATGCTGCATCAACTTTTGTTTAACATACTAAAAATCAGACAATAATCATAAACATTGCTGCATACAACATACTGTTTTTGGGGGGGAGGGGACTTAATCTTTCCTTTTTGACCTACTTATATCTTCTTTGTCATTAATGTATACCTATTCCCTGACATCACTCAATAAAGTCAACCCTACTTTCAGAGTCACAGCCAGATCCTGAATAAATAGGGTCTTGTGCAGGGTAATAAATCAGGGCTCCACCAACCATACCGATATCCCATTACTTGGCTGTCTCTCCCCACTTACCAAAAACACTGTTCAAACATGTGCAGACTATTTTCTTCTTTATATTTACAATTATCACTTAGATTTGACTTTCATTTAAAACTTTTATTTCAAAGTTTAAAGAACAAAAAAAAAAATACTGACAGCCATTTTCTAAACAAAACGCTCTCACATTGAAAACAGTAAACGTTTCTTCCACTGAAAATCAAATTTAGCGAAATTGCATCTGTCAACCAAATAAAATAAGCGACATGCTAAATTCATACTTAAATAGCATACAAGGAAGTATTAATTAGCATCTATGTGAAGGGTGCAGGAATTCAAAAGACAAATATATAACGCATTTGCTAATAAACTGGAACAGCTCAGGAATACTGTCTGGTGAAGTAATTTGACTGAGTTATATAGAAGACAAATAAAAGCAGAGGGAATTGAACCTTGGACTGTAGGAAACAGCTCTTTAAGAGCTCATAACCTTACTCATCTACATTAAGTGCTAGATAAACTGTTATAGCCCAAACACTGTGTATTTCATACCTATGTGCTTCCAAAAAATCCAAGCTCAATTAAAAATGTATTCAGAGCTTAAATAGTGACATTAAACTTCCAGACAACATGCTGTCTGGTTTATTCACAAGTAAATAATAAATGCAATAACAACATTCAATAGAACAAGGAACTCGAGGATCACACCCAAACAACATGGCTCATATTGCTAATGGTACTGTTTACTACAATGAAGTTCCATCCCTTACGCCATACTTTCTCTGGTTCATAGATAGTTACTACACCTACAGCCCATAGGACCAAGGTTTTATTCTGTGTGACTGTGCATCCTGATTGGGGCATCTCACACACTCACCTTACACTGTATTGCACCTCTCATACTGGACTTACATTGCATCTCTGGGCTTCCTGTTATGATAGTGCACTATAAAGGGTTTGTAGGAATTCTGCAGCAAAATAAAAAATATATATATATACTACTCCCATTACCATTTCAGATATTTTGCTCTACTTGTTTGAATAATTCTTCCATCTCCAGATTGCAGTAAAATGCTGAAATGGGCTGTACTCTAGACTATGTAAAAAATAGAATAGTTTATACGCAGGGCTCTAAAAAAAGAAAAAATTTGCTCACATTACTGCTTCAGCCTTTTGTTGCCCTATCCAGTTTAATAAATTGTGACGATTCCTGGAAGTCTGTCATTAGCTCAGAATCCAGTGAGGAATGCAGAGCCAATGAAAAAGGCTGTAGGCTGAGCAGCAAGAAATTACTCTTTTTAAAGATCCCTGCAATAAAAAAAAAGAAAATCTGCAGAGGAAATCACTTTTTTAATGCAGTTGCAGTTCCAATTTATTTTATTTAATGCTGTAGCGCCCCCACCATCTGTTGCCTAGGTTACCTTGTACTGGATACAGCTGTGAACTCTATTGCTACATAAATCAGTGACCTGCAATAACTGTATCTCCTTACCTAAGGATGATGTTGGCATATTTGTGAAGAAAACATTGTAAGAACTTTTTCATGTTTGTTTGGCTTCTGCTGCAATCAAATGAAACGAGTTCCTTTACTGGTTACAGTGGTGGTTAGAGAAGATCTCAGGGGTACATAAACAAACATGAAACATAGACATGGGTAAGAGTGACACTGGTACAGAAAGAGAAAATAACAGTGGATGGACACATACCATTCTGCTATCATTATTACTGGATTAATGCTACTTTCCATATTTACTGAAACTACTCTAAGATTGTTGCTTGACCTTGCTTTCTCCTGACCTTGCTTTCTGCATGCAAACTATGTCCTCCTTTTTCCCTCTCTATATTTTTTCTTCTACAATTTCTTCTTTACCTAGTTTTCCCTCTCCCCAGCCTCTTGTTTTCCTTTCTTATGTACGTTTTTCTCCTTCCCCATTTGATTTCATTATTAACTGTTTGTTCTTGACAGCCCAATCAAAACTGTCTATTTCTTTTCTTTCCTTTTAATTTTACAGAACCTGCATTCAGCCACACAACTTCTTGTAGTATGCTCCACACTGGTTACATTCTATCATGTCACAATCATTAATTAAATGACAAAAGTCTCCACAAAAGAAACCTGATTTAGGCTAGCCAGCATATCATAATGTCCCTTTAAGACAAACCACAAAGATCATATTTGTCCAATGTTTTACCATGTTTCTTTCACATTTTGAAACTACTTTCAACCTCCACCATCCACTCCATAAGCTTCCACATCTCTCACTTACACAGTGTTAACAGCAGTTTTACACAATCCTTCCATGCATTTTAACATCATCTTCATCATCGTCTTCTTCCAGTTCATCAGTTCTAAACTGCAAAGTAACATTTTAACATTTAAGTTACTATCAGAAAACAAATAATTGTTCCGTGCATAAATGTCCTTCTTTTTATAACACAGTTCCAGAAATGTCATCAATAGTTCTTCAGTTTCAAATGTTGTCACAAAATGTCTCTGTCCCAATATATATAAAGGATCAATATTTTGAACTTTATATACCAAAACAGTTACCGAATCATTACGTTCATAATATCTATCTATTGCAGTGTCACTTTTGTTCTTATTCTCACAGTTGGTCTTCTTTTCTTTATAAAAACAGTTTTACTTACAATTTGTTACTCCTGTTTTTTTCTACCTGCTGCCACTGTTGCATATGTTTTTAACTGCTGCATTCTCTCCTGCCACATCACTTGGTTCCTTCTTCACGTTATTATCCTCAGCACCCCGGAAAAAAAAAATACTTGGCATCTCACTCCATGGAACAGCAGAACTGTCACCTGGGTCATCCTGCTCAATTATTTTCAACAGAACATCATTTGCAAGCCCTCTTGGTGCCAGTTCTGTTATCTGTTCCAATGAACTCTCTTACTTCATTTTCCATTGATACAGCTAAACACTGGTTGTTTGTAATATCTACCACAAAGGAATCTTTATCTGCATTATGATTCTCCATACTGAATACATTTTCTCTGAATTCTCATTTTCCACCTCCATTCTCTCCATAACGTTTCTCTCCTCCTCCATGCTCCTGCTTTTCTTAGATCTCTTCCTTGCTGCTGTAGCAGACCTTCCAGCACCATCTGACAACTCCAAGCAGAAAAGAGTAGGGGAGGTTCGCTAATGTTGTGGCCAAATACCCCCTAGTAGTATAAATACCATCTTGAGTCCCCCCACAAATGGCAAAGAATATTCAAAATCTGTCCCCAATTTTGAGCCTTTGACCCTTGTCATTTTTTGGCATTATCCCTGATTATTGGGCTAAGAAGTTTTGAGGCATTATTTTTCATTACACTCATTTGAAACAAAGTGGCTATAACTACCAGGTGAAAATGGGAGCTGTTTGTAGATGAAAATAACTTACCATCTTCTTTACTCAGATTAAACAATCTCTTTGAAGGACTAATAAACTTTTGTGTGAAACAAACCTGAAATATATTACTGTGCCCATGAATCATTACTTATTTATTTTAACAGAATTGCAAATCTAAGGTATGCACAGTGGGGCTATAAATTCTGGGTTCAGGATCTGTCTGCGAATTAGAATTAATAACTCTGCTTAAGTTAAACATTCATTACTCTGACTTTGCAGCAGTAGTGTGCATTTGTGTAAAGCAAGTTTAATACTTATCTTTGGCCATTTATACAGCAGTTAGATATCCAAGGAGTACACAGCCAAGCCACTGTATCTGAATGATACAGACACTGATGAATTATAATGAAAGTAGTTCAAGTGAGATTTTATGGTTGAAACTTTCAGAAATTAGTATTTTTTTTATTATTGCTTAGTAACTTTATTTCCTTTGTTGTTGAAAAAAAGTTCAAGATTACTCAAATTTAAGACAATAATACAAGTTTTGCTTTACAAAAGTACATTGTCACAGTTTAACACTACTTCACAGCATCTGATGAGTTATGTGCCACAATAAATTTTGCCATAGCCAAAACTAATTTATTTTATTTTTGGGTTGTATTTTCAGTAAAAAGCTTCATTACTGAAACCACAAACCAAATAAATTTAGAGTTTTCTTCAGTGATGTCGTGTAAGGCAGTGGTCCATAGTGTTTAAAAGATACCTGTCTGCACTTGCACAGCATGCATTCATTAAACTCTATGGACACATTTCACGTTTTCCCTGAGCTGACATCACTGAGTTTAAAGGTCACACTTCATCCTCAGTACCATCATTATAGAGAAAATGTGTTTCATGAGGAATATTTCTCCTTAAAGAAAGCACAAAAAAAATTTACCAGTGGCTAAAAAGCCTCATTGGCACATTAAGCATCACATAATTTGTTGCAAAAGGTAGGTCATGCAAATGTGACAATACACTTTAAACAATAAATATAGTAGAACAGTTGCATTTCTGTGGGGTTTGAAGAAAAAAAAAGTGGTGTGGGGAAATTCATGGTTTGAAAACTGCCCAGGGTTCAAGACAAACATAATCTGCCACTGTACTGCAGGTAGTACCAGGACTTTGTGTTTGTTATTTTCAGTCAGTATGCAAAGAAATCTTTCCGACCAACGTGAAGTAATATGAGGTATAATATCTGTATTTTTTCATTGGCAAGCACGGAATGAACTATTTTATTTCAAATAAAAGGAACATAAGCAGTGAAGTCATGGCAATGTAATCACCTTTAATATTTACATGAACTGGCTAATATTAAACAATTTATTTTAACAGATTTTTTTCTGGTCTTGCCCCACTGATCATTAAAGTCCTCAGTCACCAATGCCTCCTAGTGTTCCCGAAACCCTGAGCACTCTCATCACTCATTGAGAAGATCCATCTTTCAAGGGAGATTAACTAACTGGGGTCACGCAAAGTGGGAGTTATAGTAGGGGCATGGTTTTTATCAATGAATACCAGTGTTTTTCTTTTGCTTTTTCTTTTTTTTACTTGCCATGCTCTAACAAGGCTGGTATTAAATGATTTATTTTAATACAGTACTTGGTGTTTACATATATGTACATGCTTTTATATCTCTCTCTCATTCCCTGCTGGGAAGCTGTGTGTGTGTGTGTGTGTGTGTGTGTGTGTGTGTGTGTGTGTGTGTGTGTGTGTGTGTGTGTGTGTGTGTGTGTGTGTGTGTGTGTGTGTGTGTGCATGTGTGTGTGTGTGTGTGTGTGTGTGTGTGTGTGTGTGTGTGTGTGTGTGTGTGTGTGTGTGTGTGTGTGTGTGTGTGTGAGACTGTGTGCACCTATAAGGTCAATAAGTCAGTATTACTTTCTATCTTGAAGCTAGTCCCTGCCTTTCAGATGGGGATTCACCACTGGTACAGTAAGTAACCCAGCCTCCACCTCAGGAAGGAGAATGTACCTCTCACCATTCATATCAACCCCTCCTGTTCTTTTGGAACCTGTGGTACCAAGTCCACTAACAGAACTAAATCACTGTACCTGCAGTATGAACCCCTGTCACTGTACTGATGGAATTGCAATTGGTACAAAATGATTTACTGACATTTACCCTTGTTATCCTTTCTTCTGAGAATGAAGTATTTTTCAATTTTTCTTTGATGGCATAGCCTGTATTTTCTTCATACAGATGTGGCTGGAGGTACAATACATGTGGAGTGTTTTACACTCCCTCTGTATCTTGATAAATAACTCAAGAATCAAGCATCAGCTCACAAAAGTAGTAATCTGGCTTACAAATCAATTGAAAATAAGAAATCAGGATTAAGTGACAAATGACACATTTATTTATTTAACATTTGTTTACTGGGGAAAGTCCGACATGGAACAAGCCAATTTTCAGAGGAAGCCTAAGGAGAAATGCTCCAGATGCATGTCTTTGTAACATGGGAGGAAGCTGGAGCACCTGGATAAAACCCACACGAATGCAAGGAGGACATTCAGAGTCTGCACAAATGGCAACCCAGCTGAGAATCGAACTGGAGAACCTCTTGCTGTGAGGCAACAATGTTAACCACTGCACCACTGCATCAACCCACATAATCTATAGAAATTCTTATTAACAGCACTGTGTTTCAGCACCCAGTTTCATACATTATATTACAAAGAGGCTTAATGTCTGGAACTACCACAATACATAAGAAAACCATCTCTGTATGAAAACACAGAATGAATGAAATGAAGTTGTATGTGCTGGCATAAATTAAAGGAATATAATCTATTGGTTAAGATACAATGCAATCAAAGTGCAAAATTATACATTTAAAGTGCAGAAGATTGTTAATTGTTATAACAGCAAAACATATCCAAAAGCAGGTCTGGGATTTTGCCAATACACAGACTAAATAAAATGAAATGTAATCTAGGTTTTGGATAGAAACAACTAGATTCTAAAATGCTCAGACTGGTATATTACCAACAAATAAAAAAAAAAAAAAAACAAATGGTGGCACCGTGTGGCAGCGGCTGCTACAGCTCAACAGGAAAATGTGCATTATTTGTCTTGTTTTATGTCAAAATCATCGAAAAGAACAGAATCTGGGGGAAATACAAAAAGAAAACTAAGTTATAACAGTGACAGCTTACTGGAAATTTGACACCTAAGCTCACAGTGCAGAAGGACTGATGAACTGCTGTCTGTAAGGCCTGTGAGGCCTACAACACTTCAGGAACTACAGGAACTAGGAATTATACTCAAACATGGTCTAAATTGCCTCGTTCAAGCAAAGCTGTCTGCTACCACATACAGGAAGTGGAAAAAAAGGAAAAGCTGTGAATAACAATGAAGCGCAGATGTCATGCTGGACTCTATGTCAGGTTAAAAGCTAATCCATACAGGCCTGTACTCCCATCCTTGCTACTGGCCAATGTTTGCTCCTTGGATAGCAAAATGGACTTCATAAGAGTGGCGTTAACCACTCATAGCAAGGTGAGAAACAGCTGTGTACTTATGTTTACTGAGACATGGCTAAACAGTAATATAAATGATAGCGCAGTCTATGTAGAAGGGCTTACATTATTTAGAGCAGACAGATACCAGGCACTTTATGAAAAAGCAAGGGAAGGGGGTGTCTGTATCTATGTCAAAAATAACTGGTGCACCAACTATGAGTTGGTCACTAAATACTGCTCTGAATATATTGAGTTTATATTATTGAAATGCAGACCTTTCTACCTGCCAAGGGAGTTTAATGGTGTGAGCATCACAGTGCCAATACCAACGGGGCACTGAATATACTTTACCAGTCAATCAGTGAACTACAAAACCAGAATCCACAGTTTGCTGAAATAATAGGAGGTGATTTTAATCAAGAAAATCTGAAAACAGTTTTACCTCATTACTTCCTACATGTGGTCTTTGCAATGAGGGGAGAAAACATTCTGGATAAGTTCTACACCAATGTCAAGCTAGCATATAAGGCAGTACCTCATCCACATCTGGGTAACTCAGATCATCTCTCCATTATGCTACTAACAGCATATAGGCCATTGTTAATCAAAGGAAAGCCATCCAGGAAACAAATAAGGGTGTGGCCAGAGGGAGAAGTCTTAGCACTCCAGGACTGCTTCCAAAGCACAGACTGGAATCCAGGAAAAAATAAGGGTGTGGCCAGAGGGAGCAGTCTCAGCATTCCACGATTGCTTTGAAAGCACGGACTGGAATAAGTGTATGGCCAGAGGGAGCAGTCTCAGCACTCCAGAACTGCTTCGAAAGCATGGATTGGAATAAATTCAAGGAGGTGGCTACTGTGGACCAGGAAATTAACCTGGATGAGTACACAGAGTCTGTGATGGCCTATATATCAAAGTGTGTGGATGATGTGACAGTCAATAAGAGCATAATCGCATGAGTGAATAAGAAACTCTGGCTCACATGTGGAGTGTATGAGCTCTTGAAGGCATGCGATGCTGCCTTTAAGTCTAAAAACAAAGATGCCCACAGGGAAGCCACACTGAAACTAAGTAGAGGAATAAGAGAGGTTAAGTGGGCCTATGGACAGAAAATTCAGGGTCACTTCTCAGACCCGAGTGACTCCAAGCATCTGTGGCAAGGTATAAATCTATATCAGACTACAGGCCCTACCTTCTCAATGTGATGATAACATGGAGATTCTCAATGAGCTCAACACCTACTTCAGCAGGTTTGAGAAGGGAAACAATACAACAACAACAATGAAACTGCCCACTGACCAAGAAAATGAAGTGCTCCGCCTTCACCCAGCAGATGTTCAAAGGGTGCTGCGATGAGTAAACTGAAGAAAGGCAGCTGGTCCTGATAATATTCTGGGGCGGGTGCTCAGGGGCTGTGTTGACCAATTAAGTACTGTTCTTACCGACATACTCAACATCTCTCTGCATCAAGCCACAGTACCCCACTGCTTCAAGAATAAAACCATTATACCACTGCCCAAGAATTCTCCACCCTCAAGCCTGAATGACTACCACCCAGTAACTCTCATCTGCACTGCAATGAAGTGTTTTGAGAGATTGGTCAAAGACTACTTAACATCAAGTCTTCCTGCAACACTGGACCCACTCCAATTTGCTTATAGATCCAATCACTCTATGGCAGATGACATCTCACTGGTACATCACTTATCCTTGGCACACCTGCAGAACAAAAACTACTATGTCTGCATGTTATTTATTGACTTCAGCTCTGCCTTCAAAATGGTCATCCCCGACACCTGATTGAGAAACTGGTCAATCTGGGTGTTAGCACACTTTTATATAACTGGATTCTGGAGTTTCTTATTGACAGACCACAAAATGTATGCATAGGCAACAACACCTTGGTGAGCATCACACTGAACAATGGAGTACATCAAGGATGTGTCCTGAGTGCCCTGCTGTTCACCATGCTGACACATGACTGCATCGCTAGTCAACAACACTTTGGTGAGCATCACACTGAACACTGGAGTACATCAAGGATGTGTCCCGAGTGCACTGTTTTTCCCCATGCTGACACATGACTGCATCGCTAGATACAACACAAACCACATTATTAAGTTTGCAGATGATACTACAGTGGTGGGTCTCATCAGCAATGGTGATGAAAAAGCCTACAGAGAGGAGGTGAACCAACTGATTGTCTGATGTGACAACAACTTGTCTCTCAATGTGAATAAAACAAAGGAGATAACAGTAGACTTCAGGGAGAGATGCAAGGCTCATTCTCCACTCACAATCAAGGGAGAAACAGTGGAAAAGGTGAAGAGCACTAGGTTCCTGGGGGTGCATATCGCTGAAGACTTGACTTGGTCGATAAACACTAATCACATTGTCAAGAAGGCGCAACAGTGTCTACACTTTCTAAGAAGGTTGAGGAGAGCAAAACTACCACTTTCAGTTCTCACAGACTTCTACAGTGATACCACTGAAACTATCCTGACTAGTAATCTCTCGGTGTGGTATGGAAACTGCACAGTTTTAGATCAGAAATCACTCCAGATGGTGGTGAAAGTGGCAGAGAGAATTATCAGGTGCATGCTCCAATTTATCCATGACTTACATTTTGCTCAGTGCCTCAGCAGAGCCATGAAAATAGTCAAAGACTGCACTCAACCTGCCCATGGTCTGTTCTCATGTTTGTCTTCAGGCAGGAGATACTGCACTTTTTTCCATGAGCCATCAGACTTCTGAACTCCAGTAATAAAATGCACCATGCTAGTCATGGAGGTCTGGAGTTACAATGCTGAAGTAATTCACAGACATATGCAATAACTCTATGAAAGTACAATCTTATACCTTATGTGCAATATTAATGATGCCAAGTTAACATTCTGTGCAATATGCCAAGTTAGCATTCTGTGCAATTTGAAATAGAATAGTTGTGTAAGAACTTACTACAACCTTATATGTCCTTCTCTTCCATGTTGCAGTATTCATAAATGTAGGGAGGTTGCTGCCTGCAGCACCCGACATCCAGCCAGTATACCAAAGTTTTAGGAGCAGTGGTACATGGTGCATTGCTTGTCAGAGCCATAAACTTACGTCGGCTATAAAAGTGACATCTGCACGTGCCACCTTCAGAAATGACTGCTGCATACAGTAGTTCCCCTGGCCAGCAAGGAAAGGAAGCTTTTCAGATCCACATATGCCACTAGGCCAAAGGAACCCAATAAATGTATGTGCCTGTTACAGTGTCTTGTTTGGATGGAGAGGAAGTAGAAAGTCACTCCCAATGGACAAAACAGAGCCATAGGGGATTGGAGGGGGAGACTGACTACTGCAACATGGAAGAGAAGAACATCTAAGGTTATAGTAAGTTCTTACACAACTACTCTATGTCCTTCTGTTCTCATGTTGCAGTATTCATAACTGTAGGGAGAGTACCCACGCTTTAGGTATGATCCTGGGAGGAAGGCAGATGGGCCTGATTTATGAGACCCTGCAAAATTGACCTATCAAACCCAGTTCTGGCTCTGGAGACCAAGTCTAACTTGTAGCGCTTGGTAAAGGTATGGACTGAGGGCCAGGTGGCCACTTCCAGCATGGAAGCATAGTCCACCTCCCTGAAAAAGGCTGCTGAAAAGACAGCTGCCCTGGTAGAATGTGCTCTTACATTGGTAGTTAAAACCTTTCCATGAAAGGAATAACAGGCAGAAATAGCTTTGGAAATCCATGAAGATATAGTCTGCTTAAAGACTGCCTCCCCAAGGCCCTTGGGTGAAAGGAGACAAACAGCTGTTCAGAGTTTCTAATGGATTTGGTCTTAACCAGGCAATACCTAAGCTGCCTATGAACATACAAAGAATATAGGGTTCTTTCAGAAGGATTTTGAGGTTGAGGGAAATAACAGGGAGGTTAATGGCTTAAGGACAGTTCATTAACCACCTTAGGCAGGAATGTGGGGTTGGTCTGAGGGAGACCTTGTCCTTATGGAAGATGAGATAAAGGGGGTTAGCCATCAAGGCCTGGATTTTAGAGACCTTCCTGGCAGATGTGAGGGCTACCAGCAGTACTGTTTTCCAGGTACATAGCTTCAGTGATGCTGAGTGAGCTGGTTCAAAAGGAGGTAAGGTGAGTTTTTCAAGGACAAAATTAAGGTACCATGAAGGGGGTATCAGTTTTCTAGGTGGTCTAATATGGAGGACCCCTCTTAAGAATAGTTCTACCTCTAATCTGGATGACAAAGGAGTAACCAAGGGGAGACAAGTGGAAATGGGTGACAAGTATACATTATCAGAAGAGTAGGTCAGTCCTGAATGTCGAAGCTCACACAAGTAAGAAAGAACCATGGGTACAGGAATAAGAAAGGGGTCCTCTTTTTTCTTTTGACACCACCTGGAGAATCCTTTCCTTTTTGCCACATAATTTCTCCTGGTACTAGGTTTCCTGGCCTCCTACAGGACATTGAGTGCATCCTCTGAATACAGGTGTCTGAAGGGGTCAGAACTTTATCACCCATAGAGTGAGTCTGAGGTTGAGCACCTGAGGATGTATGAGTGACCCCTTATCTTGTGTGAGTAGGTCAAATCGGTGGGGTAACCTGTGGTGATTGCCCTTGGCTAGTAGATGAAGAAGGGGGAACCAGTGCTGCCTTGGCCAAAAGGGGGTCACAACCAGGATTTTGGTTTGTCCCTCTGAATTTTCAGAAGGACCCTTTGAATCAGTGTGAAGGGGGGAAAGGCATAAAGATGCATCTCCACCCAAAAAAAAAAGAAAGCGTCCACCCTCCACACCTGTGGATGTGGATCCCTTGTGCAAAATGGAGGCATCTGCCTGTTCTGGAGAAGGCAAACACATCTGCCTGAGGAATACCCCACTTGTGAATGAGATCCAAAAACACCTCCCTGTGAGGCATTCATTCGTAAGAGTGTGCCGAGGGTCTGCTAAGAGTGTCTGCCATCACATTCTCTGCTGAAGGAATGTACACTGCTTGCAGGTGAATGTGCAATTCTGCTGCTAGAGACCAAATCTGAATTGCCAGGCTGCTGAGTGGCTAGGACCTTGTCCCCCTGCTTGTTGATACACCAAAGGACAGTCATATTGTCTATGACAACTTTTAAGATGTTTGGTTGGAGAATTGGATGGGAGGTCTGCAAGGCTAAGAGAAGGGCCCTCATCTCTTTGATACTGATATGGTCCCTTTGTCTGAGGGAAGACCACTCTTCCTGAACTTTGTTTTGCTTGTTGTGGGTTTGCAGGACAGCTCCCCAACCCAGGTCTGAAGCATCTGTGAAGATTTGTTGTGAGGATGTGGGGATTTGCAAACATATACCCTGGTTGTGGCATATGGCTGCAATCCACCATTGCACCTCTGTTTTCAGGCATGAGTGGAGAGGTAGAGGAGCATCCAGAGGGTGTGAATGTTGGTTCCACTGACTCCTCAGCACCCAATGAAATTTTCTCATAAGCATGGGTATCAAGGATGCCATGTGGCCTAGGATCCTCAGGAATTCCCTGGCTGATAATGTTTGGAGAGAGAGGAGTGTTTGAAGGTAAATGTGTGATGGTTTCCATATTCTGGCAAGGAATGAAGACCGCCATCTGGTCTGTCTTTATCCTGCACCACAAGAAAACCAGGTCTTGGGTGGGTGTCAGGTGAGATTTTTCCTGGTTCACAGTGAACCCTAGGTTTGCCAGGGTATTGGACACCATGCCTAGGTGGTGGTGGAGGGTAAGGCAATCCCGGTGAAGTATCAAAAGGTCATCTAGGTATGGACATATTTGAATGCCCTGCACTCTACAGTGGGCAATAACTGGAGCTAGATACTTTGTGAATGCTCTGGGGGCTGTGGAGAGCCCAAATGGCAATGCAGAAAATTGAAATTGCAAGAACCCATGGAAACATGTAGGTACTTCCTGTAGCTGGGGTGAGTAGGAATATGAAGGTAAGCATCCTTCAGATCCAGGATCCAATAAAAGCTTGGTGAGGGATGAGACATAGCTGGTGATGCAAGGTGAGCATTTTAAAGCAAGGCACCTTGAGGAATAGATTGAGTACAGACAAATCCAGGATTGGCCTCCAATGGCCATCCTTTCTTGAAGCCAAAAACATCCTGGAGTAAAACTCCTTGTTTGTCTGATCTGGAGGTACTCTTTCTATGGTGCCCTGAGCTTGAAGCTGATGGGGTATTAGAATGAGATGATTGCCTCCTAACAAAGTTGGTCCTTTGAGGGTAGTTCCTATGATAACTAGGAATAGGAGAGACTAACAAATGTTTAAGATTTTGTAGCTCCTTGCCCTTTTCCTGTAGGGATTTAAGGAGCTCTGCACAGGCTGTGCTGAAAAGGGCCTTATTATCAAGAGGTGCATCTTACAATTTGGTCTGTACATTCATAATAAGGGGATGTAACCTCACCCAAGAATATCTTCTCAGGACAGAACCTGAGGCTGCAGATTTGGAGGATGCTTCTACTGCATCCTAACTGCAATTTATAGAGTGCCTGGTCACCTGAGAGGTGGTAGAGAGAAGGGCAGAGTTGTAACTTAGCAGGAGAATCTGGCACATCTAGAATCAGTGCAGAGGCTTTTGACAGGGTATCTAAAACAAACTGAGCCATGTGAGTTTGATAGTATAGGGGTCTGATAGCTAGAGTTGAAGAAGTATACACCTTCATCCCTAATCTATCCATAAATTTGCTGTTCTTGTCAGTGGGAAACAGAGAGGTGGAGGGCAGCTGTCTGGATGATTTATTTGCTGACACTGCAATGACAGCAGGGTCTGCAGGGGTTCTTAAATAGGAACTGTATATCCTGAGGAACTTTATAAAATCTATCTGGATGTTTAGCATTTGGGGGGGGGTGAAAGTCAGCCAGAAAGGCATCATGAAAGACTGGACTGCAGATGCAGAATGCTGGTCCATCTGCAGTAATTCAAAATATCTCTTTTTTGTTTCAGAGACATCTGAGGCCTGCCATTTAAAAATGTTCTTTCACCAGAGAAATGGTGTTCCCAAAGGAAAATTTCTCTCTTGGAGATTCAGGACTTTTAGAGTCCTCCTCCTCAGGGGTAATGAAGTCCTTGGGGGATTCTATCTGGGAGCAATAGGTAAGTGATTTATCAGAGGAAGAGAGTTCCACTTCTGAATCCTCTAAGGCCTGCACAGGTGTAGGAGTTGGTACAGGTACCCGAGACTGTAGGGCCTGGAAGGCTCTGAAATGATTTTGGGAAAAAACTTCCCATCCAGGGGCTGGTTCAGCTTCTGTATGTTCCATATGTTTTAATTTCTGTTTCCTGTTCAGAGGAGTAGAAGGATGTGTTGACTTAGAGGCCAACATCTGGGAGGAAGGAAAGGCTAGAGTAGGCCCCGCCGACTTCCCGAGCCGTGGTTCCCCTTTGCCATCAGGGGCTGATGGCTGATCAACCTCAGCGGACGTACTCAGCATTTCTGCTGAACCGGTTTCCACCATGGCTCCCAGTTCTAGCTGTGAAACGGGCATCTGATGAGACCCTGGGTTAACATCTGCCTCGGCAGTCTCACCGGACTCCTGAGGTGCAGCATGGAAGTCAGGCCTAACTTTCTTGGCCTTCTTCCAAGGTGGCTTGTCAGAGGTATCTACCTCACCCTCTATGCCTAATACTAGATGCTGGAGCCTCTGATTTTCTAAATAAAGCTTTAAGGCAGCCAGATGGCTACAAAGCGTTTCAGGTACAAAGGATTTGCAAATATCGCAAGACGTATGATCATGTCCTTCACCTAAACAGAATAAGCACTTATCATGCATGTCCTTGTGTGGAATTTGTCTTCCACAAGAACAGTTCCTTTTCCTAGCTGACATGTACATTTGAAAAGCAATAATATGGAAACAAAAAACCCAAAGAAGTACTTATTTGTATCAGACAGCCGAAACAATGAACAAACTTATTCCAAGAGCTGGAGATAAGAGGTCTGTAGATCACTGTGGCAGAAAAGTTCTGAAGGGGATATGTTCAGACATCACTTTTATAGTCGACATCAGTTTATGGCTCTGACACACAACGCAGTATGTACCCCTGCTCCTAAGACTTTGGTATACTGGCTGGATGTCCAGTGCTGCAGGCAGCAACCTCCCTACAGTTATGAGTACTGCAACATGAGAACAGAAGGACATCTGTCTGATTCTCATCTGTGCAATACATTATCTGTGCTATATTTTGGTACTGACAAAGACATGTAAGTGGAATAGTCTTGGTGCATGTCATTGTCCTTGTTACTGCACTGCATAAATGTCTTACTGCTGTTATTGTTGAATTAGCTTTAGTATATGTGTTATTGTTTTATTAATATTAGTATATGTTGTATGCACATTGAGTTCGAAGTAACGCAGTTTAATTCAGTTGCACTGTTGTGCGGTCTAAATGACAAGAAAGTTCACTTTGACTTTGAAATAAAAGGAGTCAACAGAGCACAGCACAGCACTTTACATGTGCATCCATTTGAGTACTGTCTAAAATTTTAAAAGTTGCATCTACCTGTTTGCCCAGATAATGTGGTTCAGTGAAGAGCAAAAATAAAAAGATGTGGACCAGAATGCAATATGTATTACTTGGAGTAAAGATGTGGGAAATTCAGGTATTACATGAAAACCACAATGGTGTTAATAAGTGGAAAAAACTAAGGGTAATGCTGCTCAATGCCAGAAGTCTAAACCTCAAGATGCAGGCTCTCAAAGCCCTCCTCAGTATGAAGAGCATCGATGTCTGTGCAGTGACTGAAACCTGGTTCAAGGCTCCTGAGAGCACCCCAGCACTAACAGGTTATAACTCATATCATGCTTTTCAGCCCCAAAACTTGGACCGAACCACAAAGGGAGGGGGAGTGTCCATATTCATCAAAGACACCCAGACCTCCAGGATAGTGGCAACGCATGAAGCATCAGAGACCACCCATGTGCAACTAACCATAGGCAAAACTGCCCTACAGTTTGTAGCATGCTACAGACCACCCTCTCAAACTCGGGAACCCCACTCAGCCTTCCTGAAGACACTGGAGAGTATGAATGTCTCTCCAAATACCATCATATTGGGAGACTTCAACTACCCAAACATTGACTGGGAGCATTACCCAAGCCCCAACACCCTAGCCCAAAGGTTCCTAGAGTTCATAAACTCAAATGTGATGGAACAACTAGTCACCACTCCCACAAGAGGAGATAATATACTAGATCTGATCATCACAAACATGGGGACAAAATGCTCCACACTGGAAGTATACAACTCACTGGTGAGATCAGACCATAAACTAATCTCACTGGAAATCCACATCCCACCCCCACCCCCAGCACAAAAGACCACAGTGAGGAACTTCTCAAAAGCTGACTTCACACTTCTTAAGACTGAAGTGGTATCCTTCAAGGCCCCGGGGCCAGTGGAAACCAGAGCCCACACACCGCTGAATCCTTTATAAATGCCTTCTACGGACACCTTCAAGAATGCATGGATCATGCAATCCCAAATAAAACCAAGACCCTTTCCCCCAAAGGCAGGCATCCTGTCTGGTGGACCCCAGCCATAAACAAACTTTACAACAGGAGGAGGAAGCTACTACACGACAGAGCAAAATCCCAAAAAGGAAAGGCATCTCTGATCAGTACTAGCAAAAAACTACGATCACTCATAAAATCATCCAAGGCCAACTTTGAGAGAAAAATCACAAAAGACACTGAAGATAATCACAAGGCCTTCTTTAGTTATATTAGAAACCTGGGTGGAAACTCCCAGATATGCTCAGAGTTAGTTCAAAATGGCAAAAAATACACCGAACCCACAGATATTGCCAACATACTGGCAGACAGGTTCAGTGCAAATTTCTCCCCCCTCCCCCCAAAAAGGAGAAATATCTATCCCAGCTGAATGTAGCCTCCCTGACATCACAGATGTCCAGGTGAGAGCCGCCCTCTCCAAAGCTAAAAACACAGCATCAATGGGACCAGACGGTGTCCCAGGTTGCGTGCTACATGAACTCCAAGAGGAACTAAACTCGAACATAAGGCTGCTGTTTAATCTTAGCCTTACTACAGGATACATACCCAAAGAATGGCGTACAGCAACAGTGGTTCCCCACTCCACAAAGGAGGTGCTTCTACGGACCCTGGAAATTACTGCCCCATAAGCTTGATGAGCCTGGTCTGCAAAGCTATGGAGAGGATCATTATGGAACTCATAAACAAAGACATTGGTGACCTACAGGCACTTGATCCTACCCAATTCGGCTTTGTTAAGGGCAGATCCTGCCTTTTGAACTTAGTCGACTTTTTTGAAACAGTCACTAAGGCCATTGATGAGGGTAAGGCAGTTCACACAGCCTACCTTGACCTTGCAAAAGCCTTCGACACAATACCCCGCTCGGGCATCATAGACAAGCTCACCAGCTTAAATGTAAACCCATATGTCATAAGATGGGTTGCAAACTGGCTAAAGGACAGAACCCACAAGGTCAGAATTGCTGGAGCCATGTCAGACTCTAAGCCAGTTACAAGTGGTGTCCCACAAGTCTCAGTCCTGGGACTCCTCTTGTTCGGCATTTATTTCTCAGAAGTACAAGCAAACATAGGAGGATTGTGGCTGACAAATTTTGCAGATGACTGCAAGCTGGGTGCCATAATCGATACTCCAGCAGACACTAGCATCCTTCAGAAAGGCCTCACAGAAACGAATAACTGGTGCCAGAGCCATGGCCTTAAATTGAACGCCAAAAAATGTATTGTTATACCCTTTGGGAAAAACAAAGTACCCACAAATTACCACATAGGTGGTAATCCATTAATTATGGAAGAAGTAACCAGGGACCTAGGGACCCAAGTTGACAGTGACCTCTCATTTGACACCCACATTGCCAAGGTGGTTAGGAAGACCTTCTATATTGCCCACCTTATCATGAAAGGATTCACATCTAGATCAAGAGAGGTCATTGTGCCCCTATATGCTTCCCTTATCAGACCCATAATTGAGTACAATGCCCCATTTGGTATGTACCTTACCCGGCACCTGCAGCAGTTGGAAAGACCCCAGAAGTACCTCACCAAGAGGATCAAGGGACTCAAACATATGTCATATGCTGCCAGAGTGAAGAAACTCCAGCTCTATTCAGTTGCATACTGCCTACTCAGAGGTGATCTATGCCTGACGTACAAGGCCATGTCCAATCCAGAATTAATGGACATGCTCCACCTAAAAAAATCCAAATCCACCAGAGCCACAAGAGCGAGAGACTTGAACCTCGACACAGAAATAAATAGGACATGCTGGAGGGACAGATTCATAACCCAGAGGCTCCCTGCACTCTGGAACAGAATCCCAGTCCATGTTAGGCAGAGCCCCTCACTGACTCTCTTCAAGAGAAATCTTGACGAGTGGATGGGAGATCGTAGGTTTACCCCGGGGGTCATCTCTGTGTCACTGCTAGACAGAGGCACAGTAAACTAAACCCTAAATGGGCTCAGTATTATCATTCCAGGGGGTGGCGGAAGCCACACACACTCTGGCTAGGCTTATAAATGCCCTAGGGCAGATAGCCTAGTATGAACCTATGAACCTATAAAGAGCAACTTAGACTCACCCATTCTGGAAATGAAGGGTTAAAGAAAAGCAAGGCACTATTGAGATTTCACAGGCAGACCAAGTGGGAATATATTTTTCTGTAATGCCCAGATGATTCATGAGTCAGTTTTTTGGTGATGTGATAACTACAGTGAAAGGATCTATAAATAAATAGAATAGTTGTAAGGTAATCCTACAGGAGAAAAAGACAGTAATATCACACACAGAAGAACAGGTAAAGTTGGAGACCAGCTTGGAGCAATGAAGCTTTGTCTGGAAGCTATAAAAATGTGCTAACCACTAGTTTTGATGTTTCTATGCTAGAAACCCCTTCAAGGATTTTTATGCTGCTGATTCAAGTTCATCTTCTTACAGAAGTGTTTAGGGAACTTGTTCTGCTTTTCTTAAAACCTTGCCTTCTAAAGTTAAATTAAAATTGTGCATTTCCAATGAAGGTTTTGTTTTCATTTTGTTCTGAACTATGCATATGAAGTGCTTAGGTTCATAGGTGGGTACCAGGCTAATGACCCTGGAGCCTTTACAAGCCTAGCTATAGAATTACCCTGGCAGCATGACACCCAACCTTAGTTCCCAGTGCCTCTGTCGAGTAGAGCCACTGGAGTGATCCCCGGGGTGAATTTTCTATTTCCCATCCACTCATCAAGATTTCTCTTGAAGAGGGCCAGTGAGGTGCTCTGTTTGACATGTATGGGAAGTCTGTTCCATAGCATGGGCAGTCTCTGGGTTATGAACCTGTTCCTCCAGCACGTTCTGTTAATTGTGGTAATGAGGTTGAGGTTTCTGGAGTGTGTGGTGCGGAGGGATTGGGATTTCTTCAACTGTAGCATTTATAACAGAGCTGGGTCAGACATGGCTTTGTAAGTCAAACAGAGATTGCCTCTGAGTAGGTGATACGAGACAGAGAACAGTTGGAGTTTTTTGAGTCTGTCCATGTAGGACAAGTGTTTAAGGCCTAGAATCCTCTTTGTGAGGTCGTTTTGTGTCCTCTCCAATTGTTGCAGGTGCCTAGTGAGGTACATGCCAAATGGGGCATTGTACTCGATGATTGGTCTAATGAGGGAAGAGTAAGGGAGACAATGACCTCTTTTTTTCCTGGATTTAAAACCCTTAGTAATGAGATGTGCCACATAGAAGGACTTTCTGACCACAGTGTCAATGTGGTGGTCAAAAGAGAGGCTGCTGTCAACCTGTGTTCCCAGATCTCTTATAACACCTTCTGTGTTCAGTGGACTACCATTGATGTGGTAATTCATGGGGACCGGGTTTTACCCAAAGGGGATGATGACACATTTTTTGACATTGAGCTTAAGGCCATGGTTCTGACACCAGTCATTGGTCTCAGTGAGGCCTTTCTGTAGGATGTCAGCATCACTTGGGGAGTTAATAATAGCTCCCAACTTGCAATCGTCTGTGAACTTTGTCAGCCAAAGTCCCTTCGTGTTGGTCTGGACTTCAGAGAAGTAGATACCGAACAGATGAGGACCTAGGACCGAACCCTGTGGGACTCCACTCATGACTGGTCAGCAGTCTGACTTGGAGTCAGCTATTTTCACACTGTGGGTTCTATCTGTGAGCCAGTTTGCAACCCACCTAGTGATATAGGGGTTGATGCCTAGCTTACTGAGTTTTTCTATGATTCCTGAGTGAGGAATGGTATCAAAGGCCTTGGCCAGATCAAGGTAGGCTGTGAACCACCTTGCCTTCATCCACAGCTCTGGTGACTGACTCAAAGAAGTCGATCAAGTTGAGTAGGCATGATCTACCCTTCACAAAGCCAAACTATGTGGGATCCAGAGTTTGGAGATTCCCTATATCCTTGTTTATTATGTCCATGATGATGTGTTCCATATCAGGCTTGTCAGGCTAATGGGGCGATAGTTCCCAGGGTCTGTAGACTCTCCTCCTTTGTGGAGAGGGATGACTGTAGCAGTGCTCCATTTGGTAGGGACAAAGCCTGAGGTGAGGCTGTGATTGAACAGGGCACACAGACAAGGTACCAGTTCACTCTGTAGTTCATGTAGAACACAGCCAGGGATATTGTCAGGTCTCATAGAAGCTATATTCTTGGGCCTTGGACAGTGCTGTTTTAACCTGTGCAGTAGTAATACTGGGTGTCTGGCAATCTACTGGTATTGTGATTTTCCTTTGGGGGGGTGTAAAGTTGGCACTGAATCTGTCCGCCAGTATACTGGCAATATCTGTTAGCTCGGTATAGGAAGTACCATTGTGCAGTAGCTCAAAGCAAATCTGGGTATTGCCATGGAGGTTCTTTACACAACTACAGAAGGCCTTGTGGTTGTCTTTACTATCTGCTGCAATTCTGTTTTCATAGCTAGCTGTAGAGGATTTGATGAGGGATCTCAACTTTTTGTTGAGACTGATAAGGGAGTTTTTCCAGTCTTGGGACTTCACCTTATTCCGCATCAGTTTCCTCCTTCATTGTAGAGTTTGTTTATGGCAGGGGACCACCAGATTGGCTTCCTTTTTTTTTGAGTGTCTTGGTTCTATTGGGTATGGCGAGATCCATGCATTTGTGTACGTGTTCATATAGTGCATTGATGTATGATTCGGCAGTCATGCAACTATTCTCCATTTGCAAGGGTGCCATGAAGTTATCCACCTCTGTTTTTAGGAGCCCGAAGTTAGCTTTGGAGAAGTTTTTCATGGTGGTTACCTTTGTGGGGAGTGGGAGTGGGAGTGGGAGGGATGTGGATTTCCAAGGTGATTAGTTTGTGGTCGGATCTAACCAGGAAGGAGTTAATACTGGTGTAGAGCAACAGTTGCCCATGTTAATAATGACCAGGTCAAGGATGTTGCTACTTCTAGTGGGATTAAAAACAAGCTGATCCAGGACATTGGAATTAATTCCAGGAAACATTGGGCAAGTGTATTGGTACATGAGTAGTTTTCCCAGTTAATGGAGGGGTAATTGAAGTCACCCAGTATGAGAGTGTTAGGTTGGACCCTAATATTCTTCAGGGTGCTTAGGAACGTGGAGTGTAAGTCTTGGGGCATGGTTGGAGACCTAGAGCAAGCTACGACTTGAATCGCTGTCTTACCCAATGTTAGCTGCACCTGTAGTATCACTGATGTGTTATGTTGGGCTACCAGTCTGGAGGTGTGCGCATCCTTTATGAATATGGAAACACCACAACCTCTGGAGCTTTGGTCCAAATTCTGGGGCTGAAAGGTGTGGAATGAGTTATAGCCTGGTAGTGTAGAGGTGCTTTCTGCTGCCTTGAACCAAGTCTCTGTTACAGCACAAATATTGATGTTCTCCATTTTAAGGAGTGCTTTCAGTGAGTGCATTTTGAGATTTAGACTTCTAGTGTTGAGCAACATGACCCTCAGACTGCATTTGTTTGTAGATGTTCCGGTGGTAATTTGGTCTTTGGAACACCACCTAAAAAAGACACTATAGGGGTGTTAAGAACCTTGGCCAGGATGCAGAAGCCCAGCGGTGACAGTTACAGGCCGTCTCTGGCAAAGCATCGAGATCTGTCTGTTATGTCATCCCAGGCAGACAGATAATGGATCCCCATAGAATGACACCAGAAACTTAGCCAATTGTTGAAATCAGTCATTTTCTGCTTGTACTATGGTATCATTCTTGGTGATGGTAGGATGCTGCTCAGGGCTAGGGTCATACCCACCTGGGCTACATAATCTGAGAGTTCCTCCACGTCTCTTTTCATGTAGTCCAGGGAGGTACGTCTCAGGTCATTCACACCCACATGTACAATGACGGAGTCATACTTGTACCTGCTGCTGAGGACCTGAGTGTATGCGCTATGTGGCGGATCCCGGTACCTGACAAGACAGCTGACTGTTACTTTCTCCTTATTCAATCTAGTAAGTGGGACATCAGTATGCCTCACTATCGAGTCACCTATGAATTAAAGTTTTGTATGTGTGCTAACTCTATAAAGGTTTCTGTTTAGGAATTAATAATAAGCCAACTCAGTTTTACGTCTCAGTTGACCTTCAGGGAAAAATATGCTAATGATCATCACTAAATCAGCTAAAATGTTTAGCAAGTAAAAACCCTGAAGTTAATTTAACAGCATCAACATGTTGCCACACACATATATGCAAATAACAGAGAAAAATAATGCAAATTTATGTTCAACAGCTGTCCATATTCATCAGTTGCAGTAATAGAAAGTCATTAAAGTGTACTTGGCGGAATTGCAAAATGAAGCATTCCTAGCTCAGCCGCTTGAATAAGCAGATAGCCAGGCACTTGTGTACTTCTAAACAGCAGTAACTTGAAGGCAACACTGGGAATACTTCTCAGTGTCTTTAAATCACTAGGTTTGGAATTCTGAGTATCAGAATTCAAAGTTTTGCATACCAGTTAAAGTGGATAATGGTATGGATGGTTAGTTAATCAGAAATATGCTACAGCACCACCTTATGGAATAAGAAATTTAGAATGAATTGGGGAGGTGATTTAAAGTACTGAATGCATTCCAGATTATGGAACAGTTTTACTACATCTGTTTGAAACCTAACAGCTCTAAACCACATCCCACCACTGTAACTGCATGAAACAATCCTTTCATACAAATAAACCACCTAAATACAGTACACAGTATGAAAGCTAGTTTTGTGCAATTGCAAAAAGCTACAATGAAAAATATTGCCCCCCCCATACACACACACACACATTCCCAACTGAGTCTTTGCCTGTTATATATTTCCTTATTAATATATTCTCTCAAAATATGTTACTGCAACTCATAGAAAGAGTGATCTGTAACTAAAAAAATATACTGTTTTGCTCTTTCTTCTGGATGTCTTCTGAATTTCTATGTATCATAAAAAATGCATGAGCAAAGACTTCATTGGGCAGTAATTGTCAAGCAGTTGTGAAACAAGGAATCATGTACAAAGCAGTTGTATTTAACCCTTTGTACATCATATAGGGTGCTACTTTTGTTGTAAAAAAAATATTCAGTGAAATATCTGCCATCATTATGGCGGTGGTTGGGGACATCTGTAAAAGTGCTTTTGGTCATACCATGACTAAAATGAAATGCTGGCTTTTTTGAAAGCTATGTTTTCATTTTGTTCTGAACTGTGTAGATGAAGTACTTAAAAGTCTGCTAACTCTAGAAAAGATACTGTTTAGGAATTAGTAATAAACAAAACCAGTTATACGGCTCATTCAACCTTCCGGGAAAAGATCATGCATTCATATGAAAAGAAAATGTCTGCAGATAGAATTCACACAACTTTCCATAGCATTTTTTTCTGAATCTGAAAACGATAACACTATATCTCTTTCATTTAAGGCTTCAAGCTGCTATAGTACTGGGTATGAATCCTAGAATCTTCACTTGCAAAGTATGTTAGGGAGCAAGTCATTTAAGCAGGCAATGCTGCTGGACCATTAAAAAAAAGATTCTTGTAATTAGCAGGCTTGCCTGGTTAACAACAGACTATAAATAAAAAATGAATACAGAATACGACCGATAATTAAATGAAGGTAAGTCGAAACAAAAATAAGTTCAGTGACTTGACTCATTTGCATCTAACACATCCTGCCAGACCCCCCACTAATTTATTCTGTGGTGCACCCCACTTCTATTTCATGTTTTCTCTAATAATACCTGAACGTCTTTAGCACTAATCCTTTGTCACCATTACCTGTATCACTAGCCAGGGTACAAATCATTGCAATGTAGCCTAGATAGTTCACTTACAGGGTCCTAAATCTTCAGTATGTTTTTATTATCTGTGGTTTCCCCAACCAGTATACATTTACAGACTGTATAAACCATTCTAAGACTCTCCCTGCTGGCTCTAAATCTGCTTTGTAATCATAGCTGTCACAATAACATTGTATCAATGTCCATCTCTGTATTTCTGTACTTGTCTGTCTTTCTCTCTCTGTCTCACGTACACACACACACACACACACACACACACACACACACACACACACACACACACACACACACACACAGATATTCACAGGCTCTAGGTAAAACCTCCACAGCCATTTGCATATAACCAACCTTATTCATATTCCTCTCACAGCACTTAATGCTAACTGCTTGTACTGAAGACAAAATTATCTATGTCTGTAATCTGTCACAACAGCCAGCCTTGTAGTCATTTCATTTGACAGGTCCTTCTGTATAATCAATATTATGTGAAAAGAAAATGTCTGCAAACAGAATTCACACTTCCTTTCCCATGACATTTAATTTGTTCCCTTGCATCTGGGTTTGATATATTTACAGCAACATTCTTTACATGTAATAAATGAACAACAGAACAAGCAACGTGTCATTTCTCACAACATTCCTCTGAAATGAAAATGTAAATGCACTGCTTGCTGGCTTCTAATCACAATTTTTCAGTTAATCAAATGACAGAAACAGCTTCAAAACTATTCATAGATCCCAGGGCTGTAACCTTTATGCATAGATCCCAGGGCTGTAACATTCACTGCCCATCCAGCAGACTTGACTGGCATATGATGAAGCAAACGTGTTTGTGGACTCGTTAGAAATGCCAGACCTGTCTGAGAAGGAACATGCAGATTGTTCTGTTGAAAGAGTGGTGCTAAATCATATCAACAAGAAAGCACAGAGCTATAGGCCATAAGATGAGTTGCTATAAATACTTCTGGCTGCAAATGTCACAGTACCATTACAAGTTAATAAAAAGACCATTTATATTCACACCTATCTTTTGGGTTCACAAGTGGCAAGCAAAAAAGCTCTAACTTTAATCAAATGTCAAAATGATAAAGTCAGCAAAAATAAATAAATATATAAATTATAAATAAATAAATGTCATCACAATTTAAAGAGAAATGGTGTTAGAATGAACAATAAAAATACTATCACCATAAAATACAATTTTAAGTGTATATGTAAATATTAGAACAGAATGACTATTGTGCAATATTTACCCAACTGTAGTATTTCATAAGACATATAGAGCAACCAAATGTGATTAAAAATATCTGAGGAAACATGTTCCCATTTTAACACTGCAGCATTCTCCGGTAACAAATGCTGTGCCTGCTCTGTTTGCTCTTTAGACACAGAATGCGGGCAGAAGGGCATTTTATGCAAATATAGCTAGAACAATTTATCATCAAGGAACACTGCCATGTCCACTCCTAGGTTTGCATTACCTTTACAGAAAACCCTTCTGACCCTTAATTTCTGAACTTCCAAAAAAGTAACCCATACCTTCCCAGAGTAAAATTATGGCACTTCGTCACTTATACTACTTTTAACTGTTTTGTACCTTAATGGACAATCTAAGTTATCTGCTCAATAAAATATACTATACATAAATGAGAATTATCTTGAAACAATTTACAAGCCATAAGCATAGTTAGAGTGAGGCAGGGGGGCAGCCTCTCCGGGCACAAGTTTTTTTAAGGGATGCAAATCTATCTTTCTCCTCTCTCTCTCTGTCTCTCTCTTTTTTTTAAGTTTTTGCTCCTTGGGTAAATATGAGGGTCGGCAGTATCAGCATGAAGTTTTAAGATCTGAGACTCCTCCTTAAGATGGAAGCAGCACAACAGAGAAGTAAGGAGCTCTAGACTGCGCAATGGACCTTTTTGTTTTGGCTCCTCAACTTAGTGTTGAGGGTTTCCAGATTGGGAAATGGCACTGGGCATCAATTTAGCCAGTTACAGCTCTGATTAGGCCATTATCAAAACCAAGGATGTAATCACATCTTAACTTATCAAGGTAAGGACTATACAACACAGGTTTGACATTATAACACACTCAGTTAAAAATGTAACAGGGTCAATGAAACATGTATCAATCCCAAAAATATTCACATATAAAACAAACTTGTGCAGATAATGAGACAACTGCAGATGTAATTCATGTCATTATCTCACTCAGTCACAATATTACTCCTCTAGATCAATTCCTGTCAAGGTCTACTGTACCAAAAGAGATCTGTTGACACTGGCTACCATCTTTGAACTTCAGGAAACCCATTCACAACTGAGCCAATATACTACTTTTTTACAAGAACTTCTAAAAGAAATATGAAAGCAGGCGATCCCCTAACTCCCGGTTATCTAATTCCAAAAAGTACTCCTACCCGTTTATTTACTTATTACCTAATTACTAAAACACTCAAAAAGCTCATGCATTACAAACTACTGGAACATATTAGTAAATACAAAGCTCTGAAAGCATATTAACCATTGTTTCAGAAAGGAAAAACATTCATGTATTACAGTCTGGCCTGCCTCAGCTCACATCATGGTTAGCTTAGCTATAGCAGTCTCTATTACAGATCTCGGGAAAAATGTCACCAGCATTAGCCATAACACTGTACTACACCCAGCGTGTGCATGTATGCGTGTATATATATATATATATATATATATATATATATATATATATATATATATATGGGTCTACTTCTAAATTTTGAAGTTTCAAAACTTCTAATTTCTTATAGTCAAGACCATTAGATCGAAGTTTGGAAACTTCAAATCATTTAAATGGGGATCGCCCTACACCAAGGAATATATATATGTACTTTAAAATGTCAAGTTAATGTGACATCAACTCACATAACAGTGAGGTGATGTCAGCAAAAGTTTAAAAGAATGAACTCCCAGAACAGTGGATTTCACCTCTGTGAAACTTAGTTGATGGACTTTCAATCAATTTAATTTTCACCTCAGCAAAGTCTTGCACTTTAGCTTAAATTGCAACTGTTAAATGGTACACAACACCCTGTAATTAATGATTGGGTCCAGTAGTGTTTTAACTGTTAAATGGTACACAACACCCTGGAATTAATGATTGGGTCCAGTAGTGTTTTAACTGTTAAATGGTACACAACACCCTGTAATTAATGATTGGGTCCAGTAGTGTTTTAACTGTTAAATGGTACACAACACCCTGTAATTAATGATTGGGTCCAGTAGTATTTTAACTGTTAAATGGTACACAACACCCTGGAATTAATGATTGGGTCCAGTAGTGTTTTAACTGTTAAATGGTACACAACACCCTGTAATTAATGATTGGGTCCAGTAGTGTTTTAACTGTTAAATGGTACACAACACCCTGGAATTAATGATTGGGTCCAGTAGTGTTTTAACTGTTAAATGGTACACAACACCCTGTAATTAATGATTGGGTCCAGTAGTGTTTTAACTGTTAAATGGTACACAACACCCTGTAATTAATGATTGGGTCCAGTAGTATTTTAACTGTTAAATGGTACACAACACCCTGTAATTACTGATTGGGTCCAGTAGTGTTTTAACTGTTAAATGGTACACAACACCCTGGAATTAATGATTGGGTCCAGTAGTGTTTTAACTGTTAAATGGTACACAACACCCTGGAATTAATGATTGGGTCCAGTAGTGTTTTAACTGTTAAATGGTACACAACACCCTGGAATTACTGATTGGGTCCAGTAGTGTTTTAACTGTTAAATGGTACACAACACCCTGGAATTAATGATTGGGTCCAGTAGTGTTTTAACTGTTAAATGGTACACAACACCCTGGAATTAATGATTGGGTCCAGTAGTGTTTTAACTGTTAAATGGTACACAACACCCTGGAATTAATGATTGGGTCCAGTAGTGTTTTAACTGTTAAATGGTACACAACACCCTGGAATTAATGATTGGGTCCAGTAGTGTTTTAACTGTTAAATGGTAGACAACACCCTGGAATTACTGATTGGGTCCAGTAGTGTTTTAACTGTTAAATGGTACACAACACCCTGGAATTAATGATTGGGTCCAGTAGTGTTTTAACTGTTAAATGGTAGACAACACCCTGGAATTACTGATTGGGTCCAGTAGTGTTTTAACTGTTAAATGGTACACAACACCCTGGAATTAATGCTTTATTGTATTGAATAATGCTTTATTTTTAATATAAAAAGGGAAACAATAAGTTGCTAAAGCAATATTGTGTTTGATTGTGCATCACGACAGTCAAATGATTAACTCTGAAAATGCATTAAACTTTCAGTAAAAGTCATAGGGTCACAGGATCATAGGAAGTTACTAGTCTATTGGCCCTGAGACCCTTATAAGCCTAGCCATCATGCATAGGCAAATCAGCACCTGATGCCCCTGTCCAGCAGGGACACGGGTGGAATCCCAGGGGTGTATTTTGTATTTCCCACCCAGTTATCCAGGTTGTGCTTAAAAAGGGGTAAAGTGGTACTCTGCTTGCAGTGGAGAGGGAGTCTATTCCATAGATGGGGGAGTCTCTGGGACACAAATCTGTCCCACCACAAGTCCTATTAATGTCACAGATCAAGTTGAGGCCGTGTGTTTGGGTTACTCGAGTGGAGCTTGACTTGCAGATATGCAGCAGCTCCATCAAGGCGGGGTATAAGATCACCTTGTATGCCAGACAGAGGTCACCTCTGAGGAGTCTGTATGTCCCCTGCCTCTTGGTCTGTTATGGTTTTGTGAAAAGTTGTTGTCAAGGCATTTTTCCCCACCCTATTCAAAATAAATAAATAAATTAATTCATTAATTAATAAATTAATAAACAAATAAAGTTTTTGCTGCTCTGTAGGTGGGGAGGTGGTGGATGTCCAATGAGGCTGTTGCCCTGGGATAAAAATGGCCTAATTACTCCTCCGACTATACCATCATCCAAACAAGTTTATCAAAAGTGGAACAGTATAATGCACCTGTTTCTAAATCTACATCAGAAAAGGTATATTAAAAAAAAAACATTTCTGCACCAGGTAGATTGATAAGCTGACACTGCAGTGCAGCATGAGTGGTGGGTACTGCACTCCTGAGTGTGTCTTCCTTGGATGGAAAGTTAAACCAAAGCCATATCTGCTTTAGTTGGTGGTAGCTCAGGTGGGTGTAAAAGATCCCAGGGCACCTACTGAAAAGTGTAAGGAAAATTCCCTGTATGTCTTGGACATATTTCCTCTAGTAGTGTACATTAAAAAAAATATCCTTCACCTTCTACGCTGACAAAAACAAAGGAGTCCCATAAGGTAGGTCCTGACACCCGCTACTTTGCAGAACACTGATCAGCAACCAAACACATTTCTCCTGGCTATTAATGTAATTCTATTTATAATTGCTACTATTTCTAAGTAATGGTATTGCCATTAAAACATATGCCTCCCCAGTTCCTAAACACATTCTATGATATACAGCTCTGGTGGGCACACAACAATCTGAAACTCAGCAAAGTAAAAGGATATGTATTCTCTTTGTTATACCCAAAGACGTATAACGCTAAGAAATTATCAAAGAAACAAAATGCAACCAGGTGCTATGTTTAGATTTAATGCTCCTTTTTCCGAGCAAAAGATATTTAAAGTTTTTCCTTTGTGTTAAATGCAGAGGTACTTAACCTACGCATCACCAAGTTCCAAATCAAGAAGGACTCATAGAGGTCAACTCAGTGGCAACTCAAGCTGGCAAAAAATAATAATAATAGTAATAACTGAATAAAATAAAGCACTTTTTTGCAAGGGGCACCCCCATGTATTCCCCTATGTGGGGGCAAGCTCTCCACACCTATTGAACTTATATAGACCAACTTCAAGGTCACACAAATGTGAAAAAAGAGGAACTCTTGCAAAACAACAGTATCACTGCAACCTCACCAGCAGTGATTTCCTATGGAAATGAGCAAGTGGAGAGTTCGACATCAGATAGCTAAACTTGTCAAGATGTAATGTTATTTAGCTATAAGATGATGAGGGAATAATGCATAGGTTAAAACATAATCTACTCTCAAATGACAAATCTCTAAAGGTGGCAATAATCCAAGTCCACTAAATTCATGTTTGTCTCCAAATAGAGAATATCATTGTATCATTCTAAGGGGCACTCATTGGTTTTCAACTGATTTTAAAGTGATTCAGCTATGTTGCTTCCTCACTCATAACCTACTTTTTTTATTAGGCCCCCAAAACTCAGACGTAAATTAACTATCTCACACTCAATCTGACCTTTGCTCAGAAGGCACTATTGGCACTATCGGTGGACCCCTATCTTATCTCAACAGATCTAAATGGACGTTTAAAAATATTGCACCAAATACATGGAACTTTAAGCTCATTACAGTTATACCCGATTCAAAATCTCATCTCAAAGTGACTTCTAAATGTGCAAGTGGAACTACCGCAGCTCACTAGTGCAACCAAAAGCCTTCATCATAAAAGCATTATTATGGGAATTCATAATACTATCTATACAAATGTGTCTCACATAATCATAAGTTTACTAACTTTGACAAATGCTCCAGCTAGTGACTTTTATCTAGTTAAAACTGCAGATTATCTTGTTCATTCATTCATTCATTTTAGAATTATCTAATTAATTTTAATTTAGGGTTGCTATGAAGACAAAAAACTATTCTGGTCCTGAGTGGGCTCAAGGCAGAAAAACTAATCCTGATTGGGAACAGGCACATGTCTATCCACTCACATATGGCACACATACAAGCTATTTCAAAATTTGTCAATTCACATATTGTCTTTGGGATATTAGAATAAACTCTAGCAAACAGCAAAACCCCACATGAACACAAGAAGGACATACAGGTTCCGGGCGCACCAGCCAAGAACACGCGCCCTTCTTATTTTTAATATTTTCCTTACTCTTGCAGTATCCCTTACTGAAATGCTATCTGTTACTTCACAAGTCCACTAGAATAGAGATCATTGTTTTTTATTTTTCAGATACAGATGAATTTAGACATGCAGTAAAGTAGAAATATATGATAAAAGGTGGACAGTGAAGATATCTACAAATACATTTATATAGGATGACAAAAAAAGAAAAAAAATGTATATTTCAGAATAAGATAGGAGAAATCAAAAGTTTGAAATTTATCACAGATATTCGTTAATAACAGTCTTATAGTGAAATGATAAGCAATGAGTCATAGTTTCAAAGCAGTTAAGCATAAAACATGAGAGAAATGATACTGACTGACTGTAATCCTTCTAAAATGATGTGTCATATGCAGCACTACAGAAGGGCAGGAAAGCTTGACTGGGAAGAGACCATTCACAACCATATATTAGTAGCAATCACAATAAAATACATAGTGTTAAGAGTAAAAAATACACATCAGATAAATCTATGGAAAGTATACACGATAAATGTACTTGAGATAAATACTTATGAAAGAAAAATATATGCAAGACAAATGCAAAATAAGTCTAAAAAAAAGGAAAAAATGGTAGTATTGGTGGCAGAAGGTAAAGATTTCCCTCTGCAGGGCCATACAAGAAAGGAAATACCGAGTGTGTTTAGCAGTCATATGGTGAAGTAGGAGAGTCATGGACTAATACTGTCCAACAGGGGGAATTAGAAATATTGGCTAGCATAAAGAATGTGAGGACACATGGAAAAAAAAATGAGAAATTTTAGCATTAGCCTGGTGTGGTACAGTAACACAGCCAAGAGTTGGAAAGTAATTACTTTAGTAAAGGCTTAAATGAATAACTATTACCTGCTAGGGATCAGGGAATAAAAGCTATGCCCCATATATTTCTTTGGTTCATAAATTTCAGATAGTTGCTTATCAGTTGAGTAAAGGCGTTGATTTGAAAGACATTAAGGGAGGATGTTGCTGATAGCTGGAAGAAGGGTTGTATATTATTACAGTCATCACAGTAGTACCGGTCTGAACATACACAACTGGGAATATCCAAGTTTCTTGTACGTTTGTAGTTAGTGCTATAAAAACATATTAGGTTAAATCAAATTCAAAATTCTGAGCTTTTGACATTTTTGTTAATCTGGATTAGTCCCCCGCCCCCCTCCAAAAAAAAAAAATTGTGGAAGGAAAAAATAATTTATTTACAGCATCAAGTGGGTCCAGACAGAATTAGGAATGAACAATATAAAAGCAACAATAAAAACCCAAGTGTCTGACAATAAGGAAGAAATTGTAATGTTCTCTCTGGTTCCAAAAGTTAAATTCAGCTCATCTGTTTCTTCTTATTGTACTCCACTGTACGCTCCAAAGTTTTCAGAAAAAAACATTGTTCCATGGTTCTTTAGAATAAGCATGCAGATTTTGTAGCACAGCTTGTTCCTTCTACTGTGACGATGTATTCATGTAATCACCAAAGCTCAAGTTTTATCAGAAAGACTGGTGTGCAGCATAGGAACTATCTGTGCTCACTGTACCTCCTACAAGAAGCATGACCTCAGGGTGTAATTTCAGCTTTGTTTGTTATTGTTGAGGAAAGGCAAATAAACCATTTACTTGGAGTTTTTTCCTGCTTTCAGTCTTATGTGCACACAGAATAGATTAATCCATAACAATATTCTAGCCAGACTAATATCAAAAGCCACTGAGATAAAGGGCCAAACATGACAGCTTGTCAAAACGTTATCTCTCTGCATGAGCACCAGGCAATACACCATATTCTGCAAGTTACCAAAGACAATAACAAAAACAATCAAAACTGTATTTGTTCCAAAATCAGTTACAGATTTTATTGCTTCTCTTCAAATTGTTCGAGCACTGCAGCAATCTTGAAATGAGTCGTGAGCTCAGATGCAAAAAGTTTTACGCTGAGTTCAAACTTTGTAAGTAGACATCTGCATGCAGGATGCTTGCATTTTGGTACACTAACTTTCACTGTTGTGCCTTCAGGAGTATACTTTTGGTCTCTCTCCCTTCAAAACAGTATATCACTGTCAAGAAAAAGGTTGAATTTTTTTTACCAACGAGAGTAACTGATTTTATGAAAATATACTGTAGCCATGATAAGAAACAGAGAAAGGCATGAACATTTTACATACAAATATTTGGGTGGAAAAAGGGAACATTTAATGAAGAATATTTAAAGTACTTGCCAAGTAATTCTGATACATTGTTATGTAGAATAACCTAAGCATGACTTCATAAAGTTTTGCATGTAGTTTCTTTGTATAGCACTGACTGAAGAAACTGGAATAGCTGCATATTGCTTTGGCAGAAGATTAACCACCTGCAAACTTTACTGACTTGATGGGCAGATAAATGTTACCGCACTTATGAAAGTGTAGATAGCTACTGACCAAAAATGGAATATGTGTGTGTCCTAAGATACAAGGTGTTCAAATGAGATTGCAGGTGGTCAAGGTGACGGTACTGAAGATAATGAACAGAAATGATAGCGAGACAGAGAAACTGGTCAACTTGGGTCTATATTATGTTATGGAATACCCCTAACATCGAACACTACAAGACTGACACGTAAAGCGCAAACTACGGTAATAGCGAACGTACAAAACCACGAAACGTGAAATGTCATAGTGCGATGGTTGGCCCATCTACGATATAGCTCCGTAAGTAAGTGTGCGATAGTTATGGACCTTAGGGTTAGGGTGCGGGTTAAGGTAAGTGCATAGATAGGTAATGTATGTAAGGTTTAGTGCAGGGTTAAAAGTAGGGTTTTGTTAACTGTATGTGTGTGGATTATTTGTTTTGTTTGGGTCTATGTCTGTAGGGTAAGTGTGCAATAGTTACAGACCTTAGGGTTAGGGTGCGGGTTAAGGTAAGTGCATAGACAGTAATGTATGTAAGGTTTAGTGTAGGGTTAGAAGTAGGGTTTGGTTTGTGTATGAATGTGTTTTATTTATTATGTTTGGGTATGTAGTATGTAGCGTGCGGTGGTGTTGGCCGACTATGATGGTTCAATATTTGAAAATTCACGGTTTAGGGGGTTCAACATATTTGCAGTTCGGGCTATGTGTGTCAGTGTTATCGTGTTCGATGTTAGGGGTATTCGATAACATAATATAGACCCGGTCAACTTCATAGACCTCATGAGATAAAGTGAGGTACTGACAACAAGGCTAGGTGTGAAAGTAAAAATTGTTGTGCAAATTCTGACAAGGTTCTGCTTATCAGGAGTGGACCTATGAAGGATATTTATGTAGGTGAAAGACAGGATAGAATACAGGAAACAACAATTTCGTCAGAGACAATTACAGTATGCTTTTGTAAAATTATGTGGTGCCATCTTTGATTGTTAAAAAGATAAAATTATCATTGAGGGACTTTCAGAAGAGGCATCACAGAAGCTACCACATGACTCATTACCAGTGTAAGACCAATATCTTTTGTTGCATTGCATAAGAGATTCACCAGGAAGTAAGGTTGGAAGATGCTGTAAGGGCTACTGATAACAGAGTGATGATGCGTGTGGTCCTAAATACTGGGAGTCACTGAATGTTAGAGATAATGGCCTAGAATAACACTAGAGTGCCTGGTTTGGAAGGTTTAAAAACATTTTAGTCATCTACCCTCTACCTTGGCTTGTAAAATAAGTGCTGACAGCTTCCTCTCCTTGGTAATGTGGCTAAAGTATCTCAACTTCTGTTGATCAATAATTTTAACCAATTAATGCATTAACTGGAATTCCTGTAAGATTGATTTACTTTTTCTATGGTCTCCATTCCACTTGAAGAGGTGTTTGATGTCCATACATCTCAAAAACCTCAATATTTTTATTATCATACTTCCACAAGGTCCAGCTGTCACTCTTATAATGCAATGGGCAAGATCAGTGTACTCCAAATATTTTTACATCCTTTCTTAGCTCTCTCAAATTTACAGTGCCTTTTATATAATTCCAGTTAACACCCATAGCTCCTTATGACGTCCAGATCTTTTTCGGATTTGACTTCTTTAACTAAGTGACTTACCGGTTAATAAGAAGAAGGGTAATGATTTATTAACAAAATGACACAATGAGTGTTAATCTAGGATGTCTTGCAGGGGAGAAAGGAATCATAGTTTGACACTTCTTATTCATACTTTAATATTTATGATCATACTTTAATAACTGACAAACTTACATGCTATCGAGCTGTATGGTGTGAAATATCATGGTCAAAGACAGGAACATTCATTGTCAGCTTCAATTTATATCACATTAAACCTGAGATATTGCTACTTGTTTGTTAGTAATTATGAAAATAATCAATATTTCCATGTGTGTAATATTTCAAAAAACACATGATTTTACAAACTGCTACATGGCAGTAGGTGAAACCTTAGATGTTGTTGAAGAAAACTGCCTTTGATATTTACACTTTAAGGTGCACATCTTGAGAGATATTTAGTGTTATTTATATTGCTAATTATACAATTAAGAATATGTTTTCATATTTCTGTAAATGTCTAAATAAATATCAATAATTTCTTGCCGTCATGTGAAAGCTTATATCTAGTTAACCAAAGTGTTCTAACAATATATACATTCATCAAGCTGTGACAATCTGTTTGTGAAAGTTTAGCAGACATAATCCTGGATTTGTGTGAATTAATTATATATTACCATATTTATGGAAATAATATGAATGCACTGACTGTTTTTACCATAAAGAACACTTATTACTGATAACATTGTTATTTGTAACATTGCTATTTGTACAGTTTTAATATCTTTTATTGTTCACAAAATATTAACATTTGCAATCTTATGCTTTTGAAGTTGTTTTTTCAGAAAATGCCCTGGAATGTAAGGATGTGTGTAGGCTACTCAAGGTGTGACATTCTATATCACACAGGTGTTAATGAGTTTAAATTTTATTGAGAATGAAAGTTCTTCATTTTGGAGGTGTTTATTTCAACAGCACATTCTAGTGTTGTCATCTCACAGCAAGAGGTTCCCCAGTTCGATTCTCAGCTGGGGTTCCTTCTGTGCGGAGTCTGCATGTCCTCCCTGTGCTTGCATGGGTTTCCTCTGGGTGCTCCAGTTTCCTCCCACATTCCAAAGACATGCAGTAGGTGAATTGGATCCTCTAAACTGGCAGTAGGTGAGGGTGTGTTCGTGAGTGAGTGGTAGGGATGAACTACTGCAGCAGGGCTAGACACCCAGGGGTGTAAACCTTGGCTCAAGATGATTGTCACTGCTGAAGTTGCACCCTGACCCCATGTGCAAAATGGGAAAAGGAGTTGAGGATGGATGGATGGATGGATGGATGGGATGCCTGCCAGTTTGTTTATGAACTTTGTCTGTTCCAGTAAATGTAAACACTACAGTGTATGAACATTTAGGTGTTCACTAATACACAGTTTAAATGGTCTAGATGTTTTCAGAATATAAAATAATGTGCAAACACACACACTCATGCAGGTGATCAACTCATACATGTTACATACCATTGCTGAGTTTGTAGTAAAAATAAACAGCCGTGTTCTAAACATAAGGGTGCTCAAATTAATATATAAGGTCAGACAATTGTAGGAATACCTCTCTTTCATAAGCTTCCTTATCCAAATCACCATTCTCAACCCTTATCTACATATGCAATAGCCAACTAGATATAACTGGTCATTTTACAAGGTGCCTCTTTCTATTGCTTTGTCATATTACTAAAATGATGAAAGATAGAGCTAGTATTCTCATTAATAGTTTACAATTTGTCTAAAAGGACCTAAAATGTAAAAGGTTAGTGGTTAATTTGGAGCTATAAAATATATAATTTGCTACATGGAAACAATTTTGTCTGAAGTATGAAAAGCAGATAAATCAGGTTTTCTACTGAAAGCAGATCTTGCACAATTTGAAATTTTAAAATAAAGACAGCTGGAATAAAATCCATATCTTTATCTAACATCTTTTTTAACACCACCAACAACAACAACATTAAAACAGAAGCGATATTAGCAAGTAATTTAATAATTTCCAAAAGCTCATAAGTTCATCTGTGAACACTCATCATGCATGCAGAGTATTTTTTATGCTTTGTTTTTCCTCTTTTATTGGTAAAAGGTTGGACAGCCCCAGTGTAGACAATAACATATTAGGATACTTTGTTCTCTGAACACCAGCAACCAGCATCACATCATTATCTGTGTTAGATGACTCCTTCTCTACATTTTTAGACTTGGGAATCTGAATATCTCAAAATTTATTTTATGGGCTGTCCTCTTATTTGGTCTTATTTCCTTGTTTTTATCTGTCTCTAGAGCCTTAAGTTTATAATCACATTTGTTCCTGTTGTATTTTTTCAGTTTATACTTTTTCAGTTCTGATTCAAGCTCAGATATCTTTTTAACATAGCTAGAGTGAAGGGCTTTTTAAGGAGATGACTGACAAACTCTTTTATATAACCTCAGCAGCAGGATATGGAATGTGGGAGGAATCGTACTGACCGCAGGGAGGACATGCAAACTCCACACAGAAGGCACCCCAGCTGAGAAATGAACCAGAGAACCTCTTGAAATGAGGATACAGAGCTAACTGCTGCACCGCCGTGGTGTTAGTAAAGAGAGAAATTGTGCAAGAAATTCCCACCCCCCTACCTCAAGTCCACACCGAAACATACCAGCAAGGAGCTTAAGAATGCTATTAGCAAATGTAAAGCAGAATACAAACTTAAGATTGGCACAGGTACCAAAGAAAATTACAAATCTTTCTTCAGCTATGTCAGAAAATTAAGGAACAATGTCCAACAATGCACTTAACTCATTCATAATAATATTAAATACTCCAGTCCTAAGGTTACAGTCAATATATTAGCAGACAAATTTATTGCTAACTTTTCTCCACATACCCACGTTGTTGCTACCACTATCCCTGAAAAATAATTTTCCCCTGAAATCACCTTGCAAAAGTCTTAGAATACCTGCCAAAGGCTAATAATAACACTTCCACTGAACTCGAAAACATACCAGGCTGCATTCTCATCTGTGCCAAAAATGCAAAATCTGAGCCTCTTCTCAAGATGTTTATCTTCAGCCTGTCTACATGGTTTGCACTTGATACCGGGAGAACAGCCATTGACTACTTGCACAAGGGTAGGCACTCTCTAGACCTAGGTAATTATATGCCCATCAGCGTCAGCAGGATAATATGCAAAGTCATATCACATATTATAGCAGAACTCATTTATGCAAACATAGGCAACTTAACTGAACTAGAGTCCAATCAGTTTGATTTTGTGAAGGGCAGGTCTTGCTATGTGCAGTAGTCACCATGTGCACACTGCTTTGATCTGACCTAGGCTTTTGATATTATTCCCCATGCTGGACTTATTGAAAATTCTATAATCTTAATAAATTCTCCTGTGTTTTCCATTACATTGTAAACTTACTATATGGCAGATTCCAGGTTGAGAAAATTACTGGCTTAGTCTCTGAATGTGCATTTGTAACAAGTGGGGTGACACAGGGATCTGTGCTAGTCCATCTTCTGTCTGATATTTATTTTGCAAACATCCAAGTCAGTATCCCTAAAATGGGGTAGATCCTGTTTGCTGATGACTGCAAGCTTGGCACTGTTATTTGAACAACCATTGATACTAAACAGCTCCGGTAAGGATTATAAAATTTATATACCTGGTGTACTGAAAATGGTTAAAAGTAGTAGCATTCAACAAAAAGTCTGCTCACACTTCTTATTGCTATAAATGGTGGCCCTCTTCAGACAGAGATGGGCATAAGAGACATGGATACTTATATGGACAACTGTCTGTCATCCAATCATCATGTTTCTACTGCAGTCATGAAATCCTTCTATCATGCCCAGATAATTACCACGGGAATATCTTTAAGTGCCAGATAAATCACCCTACTGTAGTTTTCCCTTATCAGACCTATAACTGAATACAGTGTCCCTTTGGAATGCAGAAATCCAAGCAAACTGCTTCAACTGGAACAGCTCCAAAAGATTTCTTACCAAGAAAACTAAAGATCTTAAATCCTTCAATGATCTCAAAAGATTAGCATGACTTTTCTTATACTCAGTAACCTACCAGCTGCTCTGACGTGAATTTGTTTAACATTTTGAACCACTAAGGATCCAATCCTATTTGACCTCTCATCTCTTTGCAAGACCAGTAGCACTGCAAACACCTACACTACAGACTTAAATCTCCATCAAAGCATAAACAAGACTCTTTGGAGGGATAGGTTCCTAAAACAATGTATTCCTGGACTATGGAATAAGTTGCCACTACAGATCAAGCAAAACATTACTTTGGCTACCTTTAAGGCTAATCTTGATGATTAGATG
>NC_056737.1:1052433516-1052483516 GCF_019279795.1 Protopterus annectens | reverse complement strand
TTAATCTGTGCTGCACAAAACATTCCCACTCTCCTGCAAACAACTCAACTAGCATTCTCTGACATTGAAAACTACCTTACCAAAGCCCAACTTATCCTCAATCCAAAGAAAACTCAGTTTATGATTATAACCAGTTCTAACAAAAACACTGATAACAGTCATTTCACTATCTTCTCCACAAATGCTACTCCAATCACTCCAGTGGCACAGGCTAAGCTATTGGGAATAACCATAGACTCCCACCTAAAATTTAATAGTCATCTTAACTTAACTATTAAAAAAGTACATGCCAAACAGGGATCACTCTACTTTACAAACCATTTCTTACCAACAACACAAGATCAGCCATTGCTCACTCCCAACTTCTATCCAGCCTACTCTATGCATATTCCATTCTGACTAATCTCAACAAAACTGAACTAACCAAAATGAAAGCCTGCTGTAACAGAATTGGTTGCTTTGCTGCAAATTGTTCATATAGAACTCATCACTGTACTGCTTTGAGACAGCTCCATTGGCTTGAACTGCCCAACGTCCTAACCTACACTCAGCTCTGCCTCTGACATTCTAACTACTACCTCCCCAATAGGTGTCCTGCCCTCAAAAACCGAGTACATCACTCAGCCAAAAGGCCTTTTAGATCATCAAGCAAACTACTTCTAGAAGTCACCAACAGCTACAATAGCTTTGGAGACACACTATATAGTAGTTCAGTGGCTAAAAAATGGAACTCTGTCCCCACTAGCATACAAAACACATCGTCCAAAGCCTCCTTTAAAAACCTCATTAGACAACATCTCAAGCAAAGTTGGCATTGCTATGACTCTTCCCCAGGCTAGTGAAAGCAGATAAGGTACACATACTAAACCTAGAGTACTTGATAATAGTTTTCACTCTTACTCACAAACACTGGCAAATGTACAATGTATGTACTGTACCTGTGTACTATGTATTTATTCTACCTATGTTCCAAAGTTCAGCTGTATACCACAAATCTATTAATTACCTTTATTTTTAAATTAATATTTTCTTGTTTATTCTCTCCACTGTAACTGTTGATACTCTGCATACCACTGTAAAAACATGTCTATTGTAATTTGTGTGTATACTGATCATGTCTAAATATCTAAATCTATCTGTAATTTTTCTATGTGGAGCTTTTCTCCCCAGGCCTCTGCTGAGAAAGGGCCTTTTCGGCTCAGTCAGATAGCCCCGGTTAACAAACGTAAAATAAAATAAAAAAAAAATATATATATATATATATACATATATGTGTGTATTGCATTTACTGTGAATGTTTCTACTTGTTATTTGGATTGGTCATTGGTCATGTAACCTTACATTATCTATTTATTTGAGCCTAAACTCAGTTTAATTGAGTGATGAAGCCATAGAGTGAAAATAATTTTGGTTTGTATGCTGCATATAAAATATTTTGAAGTGAGATGCGCCAGATTCTTGATTTCTTTTGCCATGGGAGCTACACTACATATCCCACAAAAGTCATTTATGAGTCTAGTTCTGCTGTAGGCTACAGTCTGTGCATACCATAGGAATTATACGTGGGACCGGGTCTGGCCTAAGGCTGTACACCGGCCTTAATACACAACTCAAATGAAACAAACATGCATGGGAATAGCTTCATGGTTTAGTAGTAGATGGGAATAACAGAATATTACTAAAAAAATTTCCCTAGAGTATTACTAACATCAGGCAAAAATACCTGTGATTCGTATCAACCAGTTCATACGGATGTAACTTAATACTAAGAACCCCTTAACAAGCTGTACTTTCAAAAGATTACTTTGGGATTCATTGGAAAAGGAAATCAGCCTGGGATCTTGATACTAAACTACACAACACACTACAGAAAACTAGAGGTAAAGATAAGATATTAACTGGTTACCTAACCAGAAATGCACATTCACAGGATTCAAATGTGTCTGAGGGTTGGCGTAATGGTTAAGGTGTTTACTTCACAGACACAAGGTACAAGGCTTGATTCTCACCACTCAGAGGGAAATTGGCTAGGCTAAAAATAGCCTGCAAGGGCACTTACCCTATTACTTACCTATGAACCTATTTCCTATCTTGTAAGAACACAAATAACACTTATTTCACTGCATCAGTTCTGAAGGGTATTACTCTCAAGTAAACTGTGATATAAGTTATCTCAAACCTGGATGAACATGACTATGAGGAGAGATTGTTGGTCAAAACATTTATTCATGTGGAATGAAGAGGTGGTGAGATATACAGTGGGCCTACAGCAGAAGGAAATGTCTGAGGAAGAAGAGAGGCATGTTAATGGAACACACAAGGGTGATTTTGCAGGGCAGTTTCATATTTGAAAGTTTCCTGCCTGTTCTCACAGAAATAGAAGCAGACCCATGAAGCAAGCTGCTACGTGAACCTGTGCCATGGATTTTAAATTAAAGGAAGGGGAGAAAAGAACTGTTGATAAAATTATGGGAAAACATGTCTTAGAGTATGCAGGACCACTGCATAAGGGAAGCTGCAGAGATGGTTGAGAATCATTAGTGACCATTGTATATATTTATATGCTTGTTTTAATAAAAAAGTCACACTGGAAAATGGGTTAAAATATTGAATGAAAAAATGTACGCCTAGATGAAAATAGTCAGTTTTTTGAAATGCTTACGTGTAAGCATTACAATTTGAACAAGGACTTTCTGAAACTTTCAGACAAAAATATATACTGAAGGGTACACATGACACGTCAGAATTCATAGAAAAAACACGTACAGCCACAAAAAAAGCACAATCCAAACACTTCAAAAATCAGAAGTCACCAGGTGAGATAGAAGGAAGATTTCTTTATTCCATATCACAACGCGCGTTCTGGTACCTCGGCAATTCGCCTTCATGGAACCCACAATGCACGTTCTGGTACCTCGGCAATTCGCCTTCATGGAACCCAAGACGTTTGACCGGCACCGCCTTCATGGAACCGTGAAGGCGAATTGCCGAGGTACCAGAACGTGCGTTGTGATATGGAATAAAGAAATCTTCCTTCTATCTCACCTGGTGACTTCTGATTTTTGAAGTGTTTGAACATGTCAGAATTCAGTCACAGACTGTCACAGTTTATTAAGAAGTCATATTATCTGTCTGTCATTCAGAACAGAATACACGTTTTGCAATAAAGGGTATTATATTAATACTGAAAGATTCTTTTTAACTTAAAAGGAAAGAATTTGGTATAAGAAAATGGAAATTCTAAACATAAATATTAAATTAGAATGTAATAAATTATGGAGTTGCGTTACCAGAGAGATTTACAATATATGCATGAGAACTTTAATCATGAGAAACATACTAAGTAACCAGAAGCTTGATACCAAATATATTTTATCAATTCCACTTATAACACTTTCACAAAATCACTTTCAAAGAAATGAAAAGTACAGAGGACATATATAAAGCTCAGGCTTACAAAATTCCTTATGAAAATGTCAGGCAAGTTGATTATATTAGGACAGTATATTTTTCTAACATCTGAAAAAATAGTATAATTGCATCAGGAAAACACAAGCATTTAAAAATAAATGCCTGATTATTTGTTGAAAATAGTATGTTTGTATATAATGAATAAATGCACAAGGTAGCAGTATGAGAAATATATAGATTTACATGACGTCATGAATACAGCCAGGGATTAATAGTATGAGAAGAGACTACACTGAAATAGAAAGAACCGTATCTAGCATGTATGCTATAATTCAGAAGGGCCTTTGCTAATACACTTATATATACACACACATATATATATATATATATATATATATATATATATGTATGGTTACCTTTGAAAAGATCGACCGGCTGAAATGTCGAGACCATATGGTCGATCTTTCCAAAATGTTAAAAAACAAAACAACAAATAAATAGAAGACATTACAGTAGGGAATATGTAGCATTGTGCTACAGCAGGGAATAGGAAAACTTCCTGTTCCACGCTGTATTGTCAATGTAGTGCAATCTCAGAGTTGGTATATTTAAGAAGGGAGGGTGTGCAGGGGGGCTTGTCCCCCTGCTGTAACATCTTCTATTTATTTGTTGCGTATAGTACCATGAGGAGTAAGTAGGTTTTTGTAGCGGTTTTGTTGGTTTTATCTGTGAGGAAAGGTTTAGCTTTATACAACAGGCCATGTTTTTGGTGTATCCTTTTGACTGTTATTTGGAAATAGGGATTATAGTTCATATTATCATCTACTGTGACTCTAACAAGTTTAGTGTGTGGTACAATTTCTATCTTATTGTTGTTGGATGAGGTGATGTTAAATTGGTTTTTACTTTGAGACTGTGACTTGGGAGTGAAAATGAGCAGCTTAATTTTTATTTTTTATTTTTTGAGGGGGATCAGTAGTAGTTGTCTAGCCAGGTTTCAATGGATGTGAAGGATTCTTAGAACAGTTCTTGTAATCTGTGCAGGGCACAGGCAGAGCAGATTAACGCAGAATCATCAGCATATTGAATGCGAGCAGCATGTTTGCCGGCTGAGTGTAGATCATTTATGAAAGCATTCAACAGGAGTGGTCCCATTATGGATTACTGTGGTATAGCAACTCTGGCAGGTAGAAAGGAGGATAAATACTCATTTTGTCACTTGAAAGCTTGGTATCTGTACAATAAGTAGCTTTTAAACTAGGACAGAGAAGTAAGAAAGAAGCATAGAGAAGACAGCTTTTGTACAGAAGATGACGGGAGACTGGACTGAATTATTTTGATAAGTTCAGTAACAGAAAGGAACCTAGATTGCCAGATCTTCTGTTTTTATTGATGGTATCAGTAAAATGTATAAATGACGGCATGTATAAAAGGACACCAGTATGGTGGAACTACTATCTAAGGGATTTAGTTTTATTCCTACAAAGTCCATTGACATTGTTAATACCATACTAGATGTCAAACTCTTTGTTAGGAAATTAAATTTCAAAGTATTAATTGGTGATTCCCTTGAGATGACTAGTTCAAACATACTACACACAGCTAGTACTTTCAACCCTCCCCTACACCCTGTACTGGAACTATTTGATAGGTGTTGTGAATTGGATTTGAGACATTCATGTTTGAACAAACCAAAAAAGTATACCAACAACAACACATCTAAAGAGGACAGGGAATTCATCGAATATCTTGGCACACAAAACTTACGGTTTTGTAAACCAGATAAGGGTGGAGGGTTGGTAGTATTTACAATTGATGACTATGTGGAACGTATGAACCAGGTATTAAAATCAAATAAATATGACCTTAGTTCAAGGTCAGAGGTCAATCGTGCTTATAGTCTAATAAAGGACACTATTGAAGATCTACTTATTGAAAGTAGAGTTGACTCTAAGATGCATGCATACTTAACTACATCCTATCCTAGGTATGCATGTGTCTTTGGTATTCCGAAAATACATAAGAGTATTCATGACCCACCTCTTAGATTACTAGTGGACAGTAGGGGAACACCTACATATACATGTGCTAAGTTAGTTGACAGCATACTTCAAAAATATGTCCGGATGGAACAACACATTTGTAAGGACTCATGGTCATTCCTGGACACAATAAGAGGTATTGGAATTGACATGGAAGCAAATTTTGTAACAGTAGATGTCAAGGACCTGTATAGCAGTATCCCACAAGATATTGCTTTGGAATGGGTTTGTCATATGATGAAGAAACACCATGCACCAGATAGGGAAATCTATTTGGTCACATTATTGGGTGATTTAATTTTGACATACAATTTCTTCATCTTTGGAGACGAATTTTACCAACAAAAAGTGGGGGTGGCTATGGGCTCGCCATGTGGCGGTAGCATAGCAAATTTGGTTATGGCATATTGGGAGTCTAACCACGTTCTTCTACAACAAAACCCACACTTTGACTCCATTCTTTTCTATACCAGGTTCTTGAATGACATCTTCCTACTTGTGAAGATAGGAGAGTTTGAAGTAGAAAGGATGGTCCAATATTTTAACCAAAGTACCACCTTTTTACAGTTCACTCACACTTTTTCGATGTTCAACATTGCATATTTGGATGTGATGCTTAGTAAGGATTTAACACTTAATTGCTTCACTGCCAAAATTTATAGAAAGGAAACTTACTCGAACACATTCTTGCACTACACCAGCTGTCATCCATTTTTTCAGAAAAGATCTGTAATCAAAGGACAGCTCGTTCGTGCAGCTAGAATGGTATCCCTTGACAACGATTTCCACGCTGACTGTTCTAACTTGAAGAACATGTTTATGGCACGTGGATACCCCCCTCAGTTATTAGACGAATTAATACAAGAAGTCACTAACAAAAGAAGTCAACATATTTATAATCCATTACTACCGGTCACTACCAACAACACTACCAATACACTTATCAACCCAGACATTAATAGCTTCATGGTAGGACCGGAAGGGTTTGTGGAGTGTAATGTGGACGATAAACTTGGGACATCAAGGAATCTAGTGTTGCCAGCCTTAACGATCACTGAAGAAAACTGTAAGAGTACTTTTATTACTACATTTAGCACAGACAGTAAAATATGCACTGACATTATACACAAGAACTGGGAACTGTTCAGGGCAGACCCGGATATTTATAACAAAACGGGCCCCTACCCAAAGATTGTATACAAAAAAGGAAAAAATTTAAAGAACATCTTAGAGTTTAAGAAAGGAAGTAAGACATCCAAGGTAGGAACATACAAATGTCAGAACTGCAACTACTGTAAATATGTTGAAGAGGGTACACAATTCAACATTAACAATTGCAGATACAAAATAGGGTCTAAACTAAATTGTAATTCAAGCTATGTGGTATATATGAACACTTATACGCTATTAAGACATCTAAAATGGAAAACGCACTAGCTAAACATGTATTTTACAAGCATAATCATAGTTTTAAATTTATAGCCATAGACCACATTGCAGTTAACCAAAGAGGTGGCCCGAGACCAGTACAATTGGAAGAAGCAGAATTAATATGGCAAGTAAGATTGTATGCTTACTGCCATCCTGGTTTAAACGATACTTGTTCAATTTCCAGTCTATTGAAACTAAAGAGCTTAAAAAGATAAATACACTTGGTGCATTTATAATATGTGTTTTTTATATTGTTTGTTGTATTACACACTGTTAGTAGTAGTACATTTGACAAGATCATAGATTATTATCTAATTTAAGTACATTTTTATTATTTTTTTATTATTCCTTCTTATTATCCTTACTTTTAAGATAGTTTTACTTTTTTGTATTTATTGTTACAATGTTTTACAATTTTGGTGTAAGTCCTTTAAGGACTTAATTGAATAATGAAGTTATTAGGTTCTCAGGATGTAATTGTTAATACAATCACTATATATATAAAAATGTAACTGTTGGTTTGAAATGTGTGGAGATTCTGATGAAGTCGGGTATTCAACCTGACGAAAAGCACTTCAATTTGATTGTCTTTCAGTAAAGGAAACTTTTATCATACTGGTGTCACTGGTTACGGTCCTTTTTCTTTAACAATATGGGACAGCTTTGTTCCCCCAAATGTAACTTCTTCCTTGGTCAAATTGGACCATAAATCAGTCCCATTCACCTTAAGACTGAAGCCAAAAACATCTTTCAATACATCAGTATTCAGAGGTTATGCCAAGGTTAATCTATTAAAACATAGTGATGAACTTGGCTAAATGCAAAAGCTGCTTCCAACTTGACACCTCCATTGCTTATGCAGAAACCTTTACCACCAAATTCTATGCACATTTAAATAAGTGCATAGATGCATCTATTCCCCTTAGAAGTAAATACAATGCTACATTGTAAAATAACTCCCCAAGGTTGAACCACAACCACATTCTCTATAACAACAGAAAAAACTCATTGCAAGCAAAAATAAGTTCAATTCCTAAGATGGTAATAACACTTTTGATAAACTTAATGAGGAATACTGCACCCTGATCAAATCTACCAATGACATATATGGGGTAAAAACAGTCACCCAAGGAATAATATAAAGCATTATTTTACTATGTTAGAAATCTAAGAAACAATACACAGCACTGCACAGAGCTAAATGTAAAGGATGTCACATACTCAGACCAAGAGGATATAGTTAATCTATTAGCAGAGAGATTTAGTTCAAGTTTCACCCTCCTTCCTTCCATTGATCCCAGATCACATACCTGCATCTATACCCCTTCAAATCTCCCAAGAACAAGTCCCCAAAGTGATATCCAAGGCCAAGAACACTAATTCTATGGGTCCAGATAACATACCAGGCTGCCTTCTGGGCAGCCTGAAACATGAACTGTCACACTTCCTACATATGTTATTCAATATTAAAGCCTCCAAACAGGATTAATGCTGTGAGAATGGAAGACAACAAAAATCATCCTCTTGAACAAAGATGGCATGTCAATGGACCCAGTTATTATAGAACAACAAGCTTAACCAGTCTAATTTGCAATGCTACTGAAAGTAACTATATGGAATTAATAAATAAGGACATAGGTAATCTACCAACGTTCAATGCAAGCCATTTTGGATTCAACAAGGGTAGATCCTGCCTACTTAACCTTGTTGACTTCTTTAAAAATGTTACTGAAGCAATGGATGAGGAAAAAATCAATACACATTGCATATCTAGAACTTGCAAAGGCATTCAGTGCCATTCCACACTCAGGTATTGTAGATAAAACTCTCCAAGCTAAATATAATGTAATCTATGGACAGCAAACTAATTCACAAATAGAACCCAAGAAATTATGGCGGGTGGCTCTACCTCCTCCAAAAAACTATCACTAGTGGTGTCCCAAGGGTTTAGTCCTTGGGCCACTCCTATTTAGGATTTACTTCTTAGATTTCAAGGCACATGTTAGGATTTACGGCTGACTACATTTGCAGATCACTGTAAACTTGGTGCCATCATAAACCCTTCAAAGGACAATAAAATCCTCCAGGAGGTGCTGTTCGAAACAAATAGCTGCTGCTGTCAAACCCCTGGACTAAAAGTAAATGCCAAGGAATGTATAAACATATCCTTTGGCAAGCATGACTTCCCTTGTAACTATTACATTGACAACACACCCTTGCATGTTGCTTCCATAGTCAGGAATCTAGGAACCTATATCATTAATGAACTTTGATCACCAAGTAAGGATGTCCTTTTTCATCTGACAACTTATATCTAAAGGTATGGAATCCAGGTCCAGGGATATAATCAACTCACTGTAATTGGGTCTCATCAGGCCTATAACTGAATATAAAGCCCCATTCTGTATGTACCTGTTCAAATGCTTGTTACAATTAGAGGGACCACAATGCTTTCTCACTAAATAAATCAAGGGCCTAAATCATTTTAGTACATATCTCAGCAGTATTAAGGAATGTAAAAATGTACCTGGATGGAAATCATAGAGATAAGGTCTTGACTATGGCAATGGTGATCTCATTTCAATTGGAGTCTTTAGCACCTGTTGAAGCTGGTGTAGGTGAAGTGTCCCACCACTGTTCAGCTGTTCAGGGGAGGAATGGGGGATCCAATAAATCTCCAATATGCTCTGTCTCATGGTAGACTGGGTGGCTGAGACTTAAGACCACACAAGACCCCTGTCTTCAAAGAAGCCAGATCTGACTTGAGGGGTTACATCACTTGTAGAAGTGAGTACTGTGCCCTCACTGACATTCATTGCAATCTGAACCCTACACCAAGTTAATGTATTATTATTGGGGTGTAACAAATTATAAACTCCCTGCTTTTGACAGACAACAGCACTGCTCTCCACTGCTTGGTTCTTGCCCCTACAAAGAACGAATGAGAAGTAGGCTCTCATCTTATGAACGAATGAATGAATGAATGGGCTAACAGAGTGACTAACAGGGGGAACTTTATTGTTATGGGGGCAGAAACTAAAAGATAGACACATATATATTTCTGGATAAACTTTCCTTACACTTAACTAAATTTAATCCAAATCAATTGTAAAATAGGCTTCATCTCTTTCCCTATACCCCTAACTATATAAAAGCATGTGGAAGGAAACCTTTAATACCTCAGACAGCCTTTTACAAGCAATCCCCATGGCCTACACAGACTGTGGAAATGCTGCCACACCTCAGCTGAAAGGGTGCAACACCCCATTTCTATACAATTTTACCCCTTGCTTAGGCATGTTTTGTTAACTTTTGACATCATGTGCAACTACAAACTCACATTAATGGGCAGAGAAAACTGTCTGTGTGTCATCAATACCTGGTCATTCAACGCAAGCTAGTAAACTGCACTGTCAATCAACAGAGAGCTTTTCCTCAGTAATTCCAGTAAAATGACAGAGATATGGATGTCAGTACTGTGGAATGATACATTACAGAGATACACAGAAAATTAATGTCACTTTAGGAAACAATAAAAGGAAAAAAGAGAAAAAAAAGAAGTTAAAGTATTCTTTCAGAGCAAGTGGTCAAATTAAAAATAAGAATTACAAAGCCTAAAGATTTTAGAAGCCTAGTCCAGGCAGTAAACAAAATTGGCATTAAGCCTAATGCAGGCAAGAAACAAAAGTGTAAGAAATGCATAAATAATACATTTTAAGCCTTTCTAGGTAAACAGTTAATGCAAGGATAATTGTCTTAAATCTATCACTATACGTATCTAATTAAGCATAGAACAGAGATTCAGATCAGATAATAAATACAAATTAATATCTGAACAATTGCTTATTTGTTTCCTGTACTGCAACAGAGAAGGCATAGTTCATTTTTTTCAGTTTTATGTGCATGCATTTTCAGCAGCTATTTGAGATGGCATAAAATTAAAAATGGAAGTTAAATAGCATTACATATGATTATTAGAAATGAAGTGAACATTCTAATGAAAACATAGATTTATCCCATTTCACTACCTGCCTTATCCATTTCATATTGTCGAGAATCATAGGTTATTCAACCAGCAATGGGTTTAATGCAGGAACCTGACATGAATGGCTCAGCAGTCCATGGCAGGACACACACACACACACACACACACACACACACACACACACACACACACACACACACACACACACACACACACACACACACACACACACACACACACACACACACACACATACACACACACACACACACACACACACACACACACACACACACACACACACACACACACACACACACACACACACACACACAAACATGCACACACACACACACACACACACACACACACACGGTTGCATGCCCATGTACATGCACACTTTACACAGAGATGGCGTCAATTTAAATTATGTCAGCTCACTTTACTAGTATGACTTTGGTATATAAGAATAAACCAAGACCCTGCTGATTGCCCACACAGACACAGTAAATACATTCAAGCTGTACAAAGAAAGTATTCCAAGTAAGAACTGAAGTAGATAACTTGGAGCTGTGAGCCACCAATGTTGAACTTTGCATATAAGGATTACAAACATTAGTACAGCATCAATGTACCCACCTAAGACCATGTTGTCCAGGGTTAAAGAATACACAGAAACTGATGACAAGATTAAAGGGGGAAGGATGATGCATATCTACAGAACAGCTCCCCATAACTTGTGGGAGTACAACGCATCCGTGGGGAACAGCTGCACCCTAATCAATGCTCCAGGCAGATAAAACTGAAGCACCACAGATGTTCTGCAAAACTAAACCAGAGAGACAGGAGTGGACCTTTGTGGGAACACATGCAATATTGCATGTTACTGCACACACTGCCATGACAGGACCAGGGACAATGAGGTATTAAAAAGCATTCATGCCAGCAATATGAAGGTGACAACTATCAGCTATCAATTAACTGCCCAAAAAGGAGAAAAGTTGGAAAACAAGGACTTCGAGTGGCAAAAGATGACTGCATGTTTGGGAACTAACCCAAAATAATATACACACAAAAGGAAATTAACATAATAAATGATAATAAATTATATTTAAAGTATCAAATATAGGACAATAAGCAGCACAATGTTTATTAAACACTGAAAATAACAATACATTTTAAACTAAAATATTCTCGTAACATTTCTTGTGCTGTCACAGCACAGATGGTGTCAGACCATCTAATGTTTATTGTGGTGATCATGCTCAGAAATGTCTAGATGCCTTGTAGATCCCCTGGTGGGCAACTGTTTTATATGTGTTGTATTTTTCATTCAACCAGGCAAAACTGCAAGATATAAGAGCCAATGTCCGGTTAAATGGCTTGCTCAGAGTCATATAATAGGCAAACAGAAACTGAGGGACTCAAACCCAAGTCTACATGTTAACACTTGTTAAGCACTCATAGGCTTAATCATGTGCCATAACTTGAAATAATACACAGAAATGCCCAAGAAGGGAAACATTTGAGTTTTTACAGAACATCGGTATCTATACACCACTGTTTGAAATACGCATTCACATCACGGCCATGATCCAAGGCAGTAAATAAAATAGTCACCCGACTACAAGCCCCTCTCCGGCTGTGCTGTCTCTTGATTGTGGGCATGATCCACAGAGAAAGCAGGACTAGTTTTTGATGAATGAAATCACATAGAGTAGAATATAATACAGGGATGAAGATTTAACTCAAAGGAACTCCGGAATCAGAAATAATAATCTTTCTTAGAGTTCCTTAGAAACATTTCAGGATGTGTTCTTATGAGAAAAATGAACGTCTCTGCTTTGTCACTTTGGAATCAATATTATCTGTTGACTGCATCAGAAAACCTGTTACATGCAACTGGTGCTACTGATTTAAGAATAAGGGGTGTGTGTTTTCTGTGTCACAGGTAGTAGGTGTTTACTGATAATGCTTCCAGATGGCAAAGTTATAAGCATGCCATCACCTTAATTTTTGAAACACTTGCATATTTTTTGGCAGAAATACAGCAGGGCATTTGATATAAAATGTAAAGTAAGTAGTATTATAGCAGACTAATTATGCATTATGTTTTGTGCACATATATGCTTTTCCTTTACTGATGAATAAGGGAATATTAACAAGGAAACCTGCAGTCAGAATCAAACTGCATGCTGCAAATGGCGGAGATCATCACATACTTGTCATTTTTAAAGAGACGGTCAGGGGTAGTTTCTACAGCGATATCATTCTGCTGAGGACATTGACCACACCTTATCACCATGCACACATGTACACGTTACGCAGTGTCACTTTCACAAATGCTGCATATGTATGTATGCATGATACACAGTGAAACAGATGTTGTTACCTGTTTGCTGAGGAAATAAAAGAATATTACGTGTGTAAGTGAAATAGTTTAAATAAGGACCATCCAGTAAGCCTGGATACAGGTGCTACTGTTGAGATGAAATCCATCACTACTCTTCATAAGGGACTTCTTCTAATGCAACTATATTGCTTGTTGCTGCTAAGAAAACACTTTATTGTGCCTTTAATATAAGAATCAGGACTGATTCCCCGGCAAGGAAAGTACATTACACTTTTCATAATAGATATTATCAGAATAAAAATCAGTCAATTCCTGTTTTTCAAAATTCATGACAGTCAGCTGACTTTCTCCTTGTGAATCTTCAAAATATAAGTTATTAAAGGAAGGTTATATATTTAGTATGTTGTTACGTATGCTTACTGCTTCATAATATGGAAAACAAGAATAACGTGCATGCCATTTCTGTAATAACTTCACAAATTAAGCAGTCAAACAAACTATTTGCAATACTTATCAGAGACAAATTTCAGAAGTTATTATTCAATAAAGCTATTATTTGTTAATTTTGCTTTCAGTAAAGTGTCATTAAGAACTCTGAACTGCTGAAGAAGATTATTTTGTAATATACATGCAGATATGTTATCACAAAAGAGTACAGATTTCGACAATTGAAACTCAAACCTACAAAAATAAGTTCTAGGCATTCTTGTCATGGAGGGAAGGCTTCACCTTCTCTGCTTCCTACAATGTGAGAGATACATTCCTTCTCTCACACCCCAGCTGCTCATATACATTAACTCCAAGATTACTCTGCCTTGGGTGAAGGAGAAACCCCTGACATACTGCAATTGTAATATTTAAATATACCAGTTACAGGAATAACATATTAGTGATGGGAAACTAGAATGCTAATCTCTAATGATTTGCATATATGAGGCAGGCTGTTTATTAATGAAGAATTTATGAAAACGTGAGTTGACTCTTTTATTTTGCATATTCTCTTTAAAACTGAAACCTGCCTGTTTGAAACAATAAATTTAGAGAACAGTGGATTTAACAAAAACATGATTTTTTAGCAAAAATGCTACTAATTGAAAATGTAAATGCTAAGCCTATCAAAAATCTAATTTCTAACCAATGAGCTGATAATGAATATGCCACGTGGAGTGTGACAACATAACTGCTAGAGCAGTAAAATCAGCATATTGTCTATGTGCCGCTACTAAGTTTATTTTATTTATTTATTTCACATTTGTTAACTGGGTTAGTCCAAATGAGTTTGCAAACAAACCCATTTTCGTTGGAGACCCGAGGGGCAAAGCCCCAGCAATCATAAGTAAAGAAAAAGTGACAATATACAAATAGTAACTAACAATCACAATAAAAAATAATTGTGAAAAGAAAAGGTTATTAGCTATTTGCATTGCATTGATAGTAAGCAACCCATTTTCAATGGAGACCCAAGGGGAAAGAGCCCCAGAAAACATAAGCAAAGATAAACATACAGGACAAAAACTATTAAAAATAACACTGCAAATACAAAATTAATTATAAAGAGAAAAACAAAATAAAAAATTATGAACATTAAGGGTTGCACTGGTAGCAGTGATCTAAAACTTTTCTACATATGAGAGTAAAAACAAAAAGATAATCGTTCAAAAGAAGGACAATGTATAGACTTTGATAGGAATTGGGGGGGATAGCATGGAGAAAGGGAGGGGGAGAGAAAGGAGGGGGCTACAGTAGGGCTATAATAGTAGAGCTGAGGGTTTAGAAGGTTAGGTTAAGCAGAAGTTACTAACAGAGAAAGAAAGTTAGGAGAAGCAACAGGTTATACAGTTGGTCAGACTAAGACTATGTGTGGTCAAGGCAACGGCATAATTTCAAGTTTAGTAGGTGGGATTTAAGCTCCTTTTTAAAACAGCGAAAATAAAGGTTGGGTCTAATATGGAGAGGGAGTTTGTTCCAATTTAGTGAGACAGAGTGTCTGTAAAGTAAATTGCCAATATTCCTTTTGGGTTTATAAACTGAGAGAATATGCCGATCAGCACTTCGGAGAGGCCGGGGGGAGAGTAGAGAGTAACATGGGAGGCGAGAGCAGGGCAGGCAGAGGGGTTGATGAGTATGGAAAAGGTAGTGTGGAGTTGTGATTGTAGGAGAAGGTGTGGAAATTCCAGTCACTGAAGTTTGTTTAGTGAGAGGCAGTGATGTGAAGAGAGTGGTTGGTTTAGAATAAATCTGGCAATTTTATTGTATGTTTGTCCCAGTTTCTGCATTGAGGTAGTTTGGATATTGGTAAGGATGGGGGAAGTGTATAGAAGACTAGATAAGAGAAATGCCTGCACAAGAGTGCATTTAGTGGCAGTAGTGAGGAATTTCTTGTTCCTATAAAGTAGTCCAAATTTTTGGTGTTTTTTTTTTTTTGATGGCCTGTTCTATGTGCAAGTCAGATTTTAGTCGGTCATCAGTTATTACCCCAAGGAGTTTGGTGTGTGGGGCAGGGGAGATAGTGGTGCCATCTAGGGAGGAAAGAGAAAAACTGGATTTAAGGTGAGAGAGTGTCTGAGGTAGGAAGAGAAGGATCTGAGTTTTCTTAGGGTTAACGATTAGTTGATTGTTTCTGAGCCATTTTTCAAGAGAGATAAAGGAATTCTGTGTTAGTGTGTGTAGTTCAGAGATAGTATTGGAGACAGATAAGAGAGTAGAGCCATCTGCATATTGTATTACAGGTGAGAGACTGCAGGATGAATGTAGGTTGTTGGTAAAACTGTTGAAAAGGAGAGGTTAGTTAGCTAAATGTACAATGTTGGTGAATGGGAAGGAATAAATGATGCTGGGAGTATGGCCACATGTATTAAGCAATCTTATATCTGAAAACAGCAAAAATATGACAAGAGAAAGGCAGAAGTAATATGTGTCACTGGGTGCCAGAAGGGGTAATCAGTACCACATGTACAAATTCAGAAATTGTTGGATAAAGTACAACATCCCTAATATTTGGTTACTAATTTAACACACAATATAATTTCAAGGCACTGTGGAAAATATGGGGGGGGGGGTAGTGCAGTTCGGTACTCTGTGGCTTTAACCATAACTGTAGCAAATGATGGTACACCACAGAGTGAAAACTGCACCATCTTTACAAAGAGAAACAGGTATGTGTAGAAACTTCAAAAGGAAACAAAATCTGACTTTTCCTGAACAGTTTGAAAAAACTGTGTGCTACCTAAAGCTTGTTACTGAGTCTTACTAATAAACATCAGTTATTAAGACAGCAAAAGAAGTCAGTGCAAAACCTGAAAGTGAAGAACCAAAGTGCATGATATGGACCATTCTCAGTAGCTCCCTGCCGTTAGAGTTCAGCTGCGTCCTTCCTCCCTTCATCTGTTCTCTCACACGTTCCCGCTCTTCATCCTCTGTGGCATTCTCACTTATCTATGTCTTTTCCTTCATTCCCTTTGTAGCTTTTCAAGCAGCTATACATGCTCTGGACCTCTCTTAGTAAGATTGTTGTGCTCCGTGTTATATTCACTATTATTCCACTTTTGGCTATCTTCTCATTAGTTCTGGCTACAACATATTGCCAAAAGTGCAAATTATATGTTTTGTTCATTTCTTGTGTGATCCTATTCACCCAGACTGTGCCTGCAAATAGTCCACTGAGATCAGTGCACCACTCTGGTAATCAAATATAATGAATAAATAAAGCAATAAAGTAATGATGGAAGGATATGTGGAGATGGTGAGGGAGAGACCCCTAGTGATAAACTCACTAAAGAAAGAAAGGTAACATGATCACAGTTGTAGATTTCCCTGTATAGTCAAAACACAGGGCTAGTCAGAAACAGGACTCTCGGCAGCAGGTACTTAACCTGACAAAAGTTACTGAGGTAAAAATAAAGCAACTACTAAAATGTAAAAAAGCAGAATAAAGTCACGGCTGTGAATTGCCTTTTGTAGACGAGGAAGAAGAACCAGTTGTACCCAAATTCATATGTGATGAGGCAGTGTTCTAAGTCATATCAGTGTGCAGCCAGAAATGTTCATCTCTTAAAAGATTTGCATATAAGCAATGAAACATTTTAGAAAGCAACGTTGGAGAATAATACAGTATGTACAGTAAGAGAAAATAAAGCCAGCAAAGAAGGAACAGATGGGCCCCATCCCACACACCTAGAGAAAATATAGCTAGCATAGACACAGATGGGCCCCATCCCACACACCTAGAGAAAATATAGCTAGCATAGACAGAAATACAGAAGAGCAGATGGGCTGTATCCCATAGCCACCTTTTGAGTGGAAGAATGAATGTTCTGGGTAAACAAGAGGCACTGAAGAAGTACTACAGGACCTGCTAGTTTCAAAACCTTTCAGAAAATGGATGGAAACTTGAAAATTCACCCCAGGTCTGAAGCCCATGTCTTTAGCAGACAGAGGTAGACAGTAATGCCCAAACTAATATAACTACCCGCCCACAGATAACCACAAGAAACTTCCAAACTAACATACCCCAGTAAACCTTCTAATAAATTCCCATGATATATAGGGACACAGTTGGGTAAGGTTGCTTGGCTAGGCTTATAAAGGTCTTTAGATTAGTATATACCTATGAACCTATGAAAACTTGTGATGAAACTAGTACATTGTCATATGCTTTCAGGATACTTTTAGAAAGGTTTTAATGGCCTGGTATAATGAAATACCTTGTAAACTTCTGTGCAAACTGCTCAGAGTTTCAAAACACTACACAACATCCTAGAGTCAGACATCTACTGCATTCTTGAAGGTCTACTTGTAAAATTTAGTAATACACACTGATAAACTCAATGATTACTGACTATACCACTACGTTTTCTGTAGCAATCTCCACACTCAACTGATTACTGACTACACCACTAAGTTATCTGAAGCAATGTATAACCTCAACTGATTACTGATTATACCATTAAGTTTTATGAAGTAATGTATACACTCAACTGATTACTGACTATACCACTAAGTTTTCTGATGCAATGTCTACGCTCAATGATTACTGACTATACCACTAAGTTTTCTGAAGCAATGTATATGCTCAACTGATTACTGACTATACCACTAAGTTTTCTGAAGCAATGTATATGCTCATCTGATTGCTGACAATACCACTAAGTGTTCTGAAGCGATGTATACACTCAATGATTACTGACTATACCACTAAGTTTTCTGAAGCAATGTATACGCTCATCAGATTACTGACTATACCAGAAAGTTTTCTGAAGCAATGTATACGCTCAACTGATTACTGAATATACCACTAAGTTTTTGGAAGCAATGTCTACACTCAGTGATTACTGACTATACCACTAAGTTTTCAGAAGCAATGTCTACGCTCAATAATTACTGACTATACCACTAAGTTTCTGAAGCAATGTACACGCTCATCTGATTACTGACTATACCACAAAGTTTTCTGAAGGAATGTCTACACTCAATGATTACTGACTATACCACTAAGTTTTCTGAAGCAGTGTATAAGCTCAGCTGATTACTGACTATACCACTAAGTTTTCAGAAGCAATGTCTGTGCTCAATGATTACTGACTATACCACTAAGTTTTCTGAAAAAATGTATACGCTCATCTGATTACTGACTATACAAAGTTTTCTGAAGGAATGTGTACGTGCAACAGATTACTGACTATACCACTAAGTTTTCTGAAGCAATATAAGAGCTCAACTGATTACTGACTATACCACAAAGTTTTCTGAAGCAATATATAAACTAAATGATTACTGACTATACCACTAAGTTTAATGAAGCAATGTCTACGCTCAGTGATTACTGACTATACCACTAAGTTTTCTGAAGCAATGTATGAGCTCAACTGATTACTGACTATACCACAAAGTTTTCTGAAGCAATCTATAAACTAAATGATTACTGACTATATCACTAAGTTTTCTGAAGCAATGTCTACGCTCAATGATTACTGACTATACCACTAAGTTTTCTGAAACAATGTATATGCTCAACTGCTTACTGACTACACCACTAAGTTTTCTGAAACAATGTATACGCTCAACTGATTACTGACTATACTACTAAGTTTTCAGAAGTAATGTCTATGCTCAATGATTACTGACTATGCCATTAAGTTTTCTGAAGCGATGTCTATGCTCAATGATTACTGACTATACCACCAAGTTTTCTAAAGCAATGTATAAACCCAGTGATTACTGACTATAACATTAAGTTTTCTGAAGATATGTCTACGCTCAGTGATTACTGACTATACCATTATGTTTTCTGAAGCAGTGTATACGCTCAACTGATTACTGACTATACCACTAAGTCATCTGAAGCAATGTATATGCTCAACTAATTACTGACTATACCACTAAATTTTCTTAAGCAATGTATATGCTCAACTGATTACTGACTATACCACTAATTTTTCTGAAGCAATGTCTACGCTCAATGATTAGTGACTATAGCACTAAGTTTTCTGAAGCAATGTATATGCTCAACTGATTACTGACTATACCACTAAGTTTTCTAAAGCAATGTCTACGCTCAATGATTACTGACTAAACCACTAAATTTTCTAAAGCAATGTATATGCTCAACTGATTACTGACTATACCACTAAGTTTTCTGAAGCAATGTACACACATCAACTGATCACTGACTATACCACTAAGTTTTCTGAAGCAATGTATATGCTCAACTGATTGCTGACTATACCACCAAGTTTTCTGAAGCAATGTATACGCTCAACTGATTACTGACTATACCATTAAGATTTCTGAAGCAAAGTATACTCTCAACTGATTACAGACTATACCACTCAGTTTTCTAAAGCAATCTATATCCTCTTTGATTACTGACTATACCCATAAGTTTTCTGAAGCAATGTCTATGCTCAATGATTACTCAGTATACCTCTAAGTTTTCTGAAGCAATGTATATGCTCAACTGATTACTGACTATACCACTAAGTTTTCTAAAGCAATGTCTACGCTCAATGATTACTGACTAAACCACTAAATTTTCTGAAGCAATGTCTATGCTCAATGATTACTGACTATACCACAAAGTTTTCTGAAGCAGTGTCTACGCTCAATGATTACTGACTATACCACAAAGTTTTCTAAATCAATTCAACTGATTACTGACTATACCACTAAGTTTTCTGAAGCAATGTATACGCTCAACTCGTTACTGAAAATACCACTAAGTTTATGAAGCAATATATAAATGCTCAACTGATTACTCACTATACCACTATGTTTTTTGATACAATGAATATGTTCAACTGGTTACTGACTATACCTCTAGGTTTTCTGAAGCAATGTATACGCTCAACTGATTACTGACTATACCACTAAGATTTCTGAAGCAATGTATACACTCAAATGATTACAGACTATACCACGAAATTTTCTGAAGCAATGTCTACGCTCTGTGATTACTGACTATACCACAAAGTTTTCTGAAGCAATGCCTATGCTCAATGATTACTGACTATACCACTACATTTTCTGAAGCAATGTATACGCTCAACTGATTACTGACTATACCACTAAGTTTCTGAAGCAATGTAAATGCTCAACTGATTACTGACTATACCACTACGTTTTCTGAAGCAATGTATATGCTCCACTGATTACTGACTATACCACTAAGGATTCTGAAGCAATGTATACACTCAAATGGATACTGACTATACCACTAAGGCTTCTGAACTATGTATACACTCTATGTATTACTTACTATACCAGTACATTTTCTGAAGCAATGTCTATGCTCAATGATTACTGACTATACCACTAAGTTTTCAGTTGCAATGTCTTTGCTCAGTGATTACTCACTATACCACTAAGTCTTCTGAAGCAATGTCTAGGCTCAATGATTACTGACTATACCACTAAGTTTTCTGAAGCAATGTATACTCAACTGATTACAGACTATACCACTAAGTTTTCTGAAGCAATCTATATTCTCTTTGATTACTGACTATACCCATAAGTTTTCTAAAGCAATGTCTACGCTCAATGATTACTGACTATACCACTAAATTTTCTGAAGCAATTTCTACGCTCAATGATTACTGACTATACCACAAAGTTTTCTGAAGCAATGTCTATGCTCAATGATTACTGACTATACCACTAAGTTTTCTGAAGCAATGTATATGCTCAACTCGTTACTGACTATACCACTAAGTTTCTGAAGCAATATATATATGCTCAACTGATTACTGACTATACCACTACGTTTTTTGACACAATGCATACGCTCAACTGATTACTGACTATACCACTAAGTTTTCTGAAGCAATGTATATGCTCCACTGATTACTGACTATACCACTAAGTTTTCTGAAGCAATGTATAAACTCAACTGATTACTGACTATACCACTAAGATTTCTGAAGCAGTGTATACATTCAAGTGATTACTGACTATACCATGAAATTTTCTGAAGCAATGTCTATGCTCAATGATTACTGACTATACAACTAAGTTTTCTGAAGCAATTTATATGCTCAACTGATTACTGACTATACCACTAAGTTTCTGAAGCAATGTATATGCTCAACTGATTACTGACTATACCACTAAGTTTCTGAAGCAATGTATATGCTCAACTGATTACTGACTATACCACTAAGTTTTCTGAAGCAATGTATATGCTCCAGTGATTACTGACTATACCTCTAAGGTTTCTGAAGCAATGTATACACTCAAATGGATACTGACTATACCACTAAGGCTTCTGAAGCAAAGTATACACTCAAATGATTACTTACTATACCAGTACATTTTCTGAAGCAATGTCTACTCTCAATGATTACTGACTATAGCACTACATTTTCTGAAGCAATGTCTATGCTCAATGATTACTGTCTATACCACTAAGTTTTCAATTGCAATGTCTTTGCTCAATGATTACTGACTATACCACTAAGTTTTCTGAAGCAATGTCTAGGCTCAATGATTACTGCCTATACCACTAAGTTTTGTGAAGCAATGTCTACGGTCAATGATTACTGACTATACCACTAAGTTTTCTGAAGCAATGTATATGCTCAACTGATTACTGACTATACCACTAAGTTTTCTGAAGCAATGTATACGCTCAATGATTACAGACGATACCACTAACTTTTCTGCATCAATGTATATGCTCAACTGATTAAACTGATCACTGACTATACCACTAAGTTTTCTGAAGCAATCTCTATGCTCAACTGATTACTGACTATACCACTAAGATTTCTGAAGCAATGTATATGCTCAACTGATTACTGACTATACCACTAAGTTTTTTGAAGCAATGTATATGCTCAACTGATTGCTAACTATACCACCAAGTTTTCTGATGCAATGTATATGCTCAACTGATTAGTGGCTATACCATTAAGTTTTCTTAAGCAAAGTATACTCTCAACTTATTACAGACTATACCACTAAGTTTTCTGAAGCAATCTATATTCTCAGTGACTAATGACTATACCCATAAGTTTTCTGAAGCAACGTCTATGCTCAATGATTACTCAGTATACCTCAAAGTTTTCTGAAGCAATGTATATGCTCAACTGATTACTGACTATACCACTAAGTTTTCTAAAGCAATGTCTACGCTCAATGATTACTGACTATACCACTAAATTTTCTGAAGCAATGTCTATGCTCAATGATTACTGACTATACTACAAAGTTTTTTGAAGCAATCTCTACACTCAACTGATTACTGACTATACCACTAAGTTTTCTGAAGCAATGTATATGCTCAACTGTTTACTGACTATACCACTAAGTTTTCTGAAGCAATGTATATGCTCAGCTGATTACTGACTATACCACTAAGTTTTCTGAAGCAATGTATATTCTCAGCTGATTACTGACTATACCAATAAGTTTTCTGAAGCAATGTATACGTTCAATGATTACTGACTATACCACTAAGTTTTCTGAAGCAATGTCTATGCTCAACTCATTACTGACTATACCACTAAGTTTTCTGAAGCAATGTATACGCTCAACTGATTACGGACTATACCACTAAGATTTCTGAAGCAATGTATACACTCAAATGATTACTGACTATACCACGAAATTTTCTGAAGCAATGTCTATGCTCAATGATTACTGACTATACCACAAAGTTTTCTGAAGCAGTGTCTATGCTCTGTGATTACTGACTATACCACAAAGTTTTCCGAAGCAGTGTCTACGCTCTGTGATTACTGACTATACCACAAAGTTTGCTGAAGCAATGTCTATGCTCAATGTTTACTGACTATACAACTACGTTTTCTGAAGCAATTTATACGCTCAACTGATTACTGACTATACCACTAAGTTTCTGAAGCAATGTATATGCTCAACTGATTACTGACTATACCACTACCTTTTTAGAAACAATGCATATGCTCAACTGATTACTGACTATACCACTAAGTTTTCAGAAACAATGTATATGCTCAACTGATTACTGACTATACCACTAAGTTTTCTGAAGCAATGTATATGCTCCACTGATTACTGACTATACCTCTAAGGTTTCTGAAGCAATGTATACACTCAAATGGATACTGACTATACAACTAAGGCTTCTGAAGCAAAGTATACACTCAAATGATTACTTACTATACCAGTACATTTTCTGAAGCAATGTCTACTCTCAATAATTACTGACTATACCACTAGGTTTTCTAAAGCAATGTATACGCTCAATGATTACTGACTATACCACTAAGTTTTCTGAATCAATGTATATGCTCAACTGATTACTGACTATACCAATAAGTTTTCTGAAGCAACGTATACACTCAACTGATCACTGAATATACCACTAAGTTTTCTGAAGCAATCTCTACGCTCAACAGATTACTGACTATACCACTACATTTTCTGAAGCAATGTATATGCTCAACTGATTACTGACTATACCACTAAGTTTTTTGAAGCAATGTATATGCTCAACTGATTGCTAACTATACCACCAAGTTTTCTGATGCAATGTATATGCTCAAATGATTAGTGGCTCTACCATTAAGTTTTCTTAAGCAAAGTATACTCTCAACTTATTACAGACTATTACCACTAAGTTTTCTGAAGCAATCTATATTCTCAGTGACTAATGACTATACCCATAAGTTTTCTGAAGCAATGCCTACACTGAATAATTACTCAGTATACCTCAAAGTTTTCTGAAGCAATGTATATGCTCAACTGATTACTGACTATACCACTAAGTTTTCTAAAGCAATGTCAATGCTAAATGATTACTGACTATACCACTAAATTTTCTGAAGCAATGTCTATGCTCAATGATTACTGACTATACTACAAAGTTTTTTGAAGCAATCTCTATGTTCAACTGATTACTGACTATACCACTAAGGCTTCTGAAGCAAAGTATACACTCAAATGATTACTTACTATACCAGTACATTTTCTGAAGCAATGTCTACTCTCAATGATTACTGACTATAGCACTACATTTTCTGAAGCAATGTCTATGCTCAATGATTACTGTCTATACCACTAAGTTTTCAATTGCAATGTCTTTGCTCAATGATTACTGACTATACCACTAGGTTTTCTGAAGCAATGTCTATGCTCAATGATTACTGACTATACTACAAAGTTTTTTGAAGCAATCTCTACACTCAACTGATTACTGAGTATACCACAAAGTTTTCTGAAGCAATGTATATGCTCAACTGTTTACTGACTATACCACTAAGTTTTCTGAAGCAATGTATATGCTCAGCTGATTACTGACTATACCAATAAGTTTTCTGAAGCAATGTATACGTTCAATGATTACTGACTTTATCACTAAGTTGTCTGAAGCAATGTCTATGCTCAACTCATTACTGACTATACCACTAAGTTTTCTGAAGCAATGTATACGCTCAACTGATTACGGACTATACCACTACGTTTTCTGAAGCAATGTATACGCTCAACTGATTATGGACTATACCACTAAGTTTTCTGAAGCAATGTATACGCTCAATGATTACTGACTATACCACTAAGTTTTCTGAAGCAATGTATATGCTCAGCTGATTACTAACTATACCAATAAGTTTTCCCCTCTCCCCCCCCAAAAGGAGAGATAACTATCCCAGCAGAGTGTAGCCTCCCAGACATCTCAAATGCGCAGGTGAAAGCTGCCTTCTAAAGCTAAAACACAGCATCAATGGGACGGATGGTGTCCCCGGCTGTGTGCTACTAACTCAACGAGGAACTAAACCCGCATATAAGGCAGCTGTTTAATCTTAGCCTTACCACAGGATACGTGCCCAAGAAGTGGCATACGGCAACTGTGGTCCCACTACACAAAGGCGGTGCCTCTACAGACCCTGGTATACCACCCATAAGCTTAACAAGCCTGGTCTGCAAAGCTATGGAGAGGATCATAATGGAACTCATAAACAAAGACATAGGGACTTGCAGACATTGGACCCGACCCAGTTTTTTTGAAGGGCAGATCATGCCTTTTGAACTTGGTCGACTTCTTGAAACTGTCACCAAGGCCATTGATGAGGGAAAGGCAGTCCATACAGCCTACCTTGACCTTGCAAAGCTTTGACACAATACCCCACTGGGTATTATAGAGAAACTTACCAGCTTAAATGTAAACCCATATGTCACAAGATGGGTTGCAAACTGGCTATAGGACAGAACCCACAGGGTTAGAGTTACTGAAGCCATGTCAGACTCCAAGACGTGGTGTCAAAGTGGTGTCCCACAGGGCTCAGTCCTGGGCCCCTGTTGTTCGGCATCTACTTCTCAAGTACAGGCAAACATAGGAGGACTATGGCTGACAAAGTTTGCAGATGACTGCAAACTGCGCCATAGTGGAAAGTACATCGGACACAGATATCCTTCAGAGGGGTCTCACGGAAACTGATAGCTGGTGCCAGAGCCATGGCCTGAAGTTAAATGCCAAAAATGTATAGTCATACTTCGAAAACAAGGTAACCCCAAGCTACCATATAGGTGGGAATCCATTAAGCACGGAAGAGGTTATCAGGGACCTGGGGACCCAGGTTGACAGTGGCCTTTCTTTTGATACTCACATTGCTAAAGTGGTTAGAAAGACCTTCTACATTGCCCATCTGATCATGAAGGATTCACATCCAGATCAAGTGAGGTCATTGTTCCTGTACTCTTCACTTATCAGACCAATGATTGAGTACAATGCCCCATTCGGGATGTATCTCACCCGACACCTGCAGCAATTGGAGAGACCCCAAAAGTTCCTCACCAAAAGGATAAAGACTCAAAATCTGTCATATGCTGCCAGACTGAAGAAACTCCAGCTCTATTCAGTCACATACCGCCTGCTCAGAGGTGACTCAGCCTGTGCTGACATACAAGGCCATGTCCAACCCGGAATTAATAGACATGCTCCACCTCAAAAAATCCAAATCTACCAGATCCACTAGAGCAAGGGACTTAAATCTAGCACGGATATAAATAGGACATGCTGAGGGATAGATTTGTCACCCAGAGACTCTATGCTGTGGAATAAAATCCGGTCCATGTGAGGCAGAGCACCTCGCTGGCTCTGTTCAAGAGAAATCTTGACCGGTGGATGGGAGATCATAGGTTTACCCCGGGAATCATCTCTGTGTCACTGCTGGACAGAGGCACAACAAACTAATGGGCACAGTATTTTTTAACATAAGGGTAGCCACAAAATTTACTTATAAATGTCTTAGGGAAGATAGCCTAGTATAAACCTATGAACCTATGAAGCAATGTATACGTTCAATGATTACTGACTTTATCACTAAGTTGTCTGAAGCAATGTCTACGCTCAACTGATTACTGACTATACCACTAAGTTTTCTGAAGCAATGTATATGCTCAACTGATTACTGACTATACCACTAAGTTTTCTGAAGCAATGTATATGCTCAACTGATTACTGACTATACCACTAAGATTTCTGAAGCAATGTATACACTCAAATGATTACTGACTATACCACTAAATTTTCTGAAGCAATGTCTATGCTCAATGATTACTGACTATACCACAAAGTTTTCTGAAGCAGTGTCTATGCTCTGTGATTACTGACTATACCACAAAGTTTTCTGAAGCAGTGTCTACGCTCTGTGATTACTGACTATACCACAAAGTTTTCTGAAGCAATGTCTATGCTCAATGATTACTGACTATACCACTAAGTTTTCTGAAGCAATGTATACGCTCAACTGATTACTGACTATACCACTAAGTTTCTGAAGCAATGTATATGCTCAACTGATTACTGACTATACCACTACGTTTTCTGAAACAATGTATATGCTCAACTGATTACTGACTATACCACTAAGTTTTCTGAAGCAATGTATATGCTCCACTGATTACTGACTATACCACTAAGGTTTCTGAAGCAATGTATACACTCAAATGATTACTGACTATACCACTAAGGCTTCTGAAGCAATGTATACACTCAAATGATTACTTACTATACCAGTACATTTTCTGAAGCAATGTCTACGCTCAATGATTACTGACTATAGCACTAAGTTTTCTGAAGCAATGTCTATGCTCAATGATTACTGACTATACCACTAAGTTTTCAGTTGCAATGTCTTTGCTCAATGATTACTGACTATACCACTAAGTTTTCTGAAGCAATGTCTATGCTCAATGATTACTGACTATACCACTAAGTTTTCTGAAGCAATGTCTACGCTCAATGATTACTGACTATACCACTAAGTTTTCTGAAGCAATGTATATGCTCAACTGATTACTGACTATACCACTAAGTTTTCTGAAGCAATGTATACGCTCAACTGATTACTGACTATACCACTAAGTTTTCTGAAGCAATGTATATGCTCAACTGATTACTGACTATACCACTAAGTTTTCTGAAGCAATGTATACACTCAACTGATTACTGACTATACCACTAAGTTTTCTGAAGCAATGTATATGCTCAACTGATTACTGACTATACCACTAAGTTTTCTGAAGCAATGTATATGCTCAACTGATTACTGACTATACCACTAAGTTTTCTGAAGCAATGTATATGCTCAACTGATTGCTGACTATACCACCAAGTTTTCTGAAGCAATGTATACGCTCAACTGATTACTGACTATACCATTAAGATTTCTGAAGCAATTTTATTTTACATTTGTTGACGGGCTTACTGACTATACCACTAAGTTTCTGGAGAAAAGCAATGTAGTAAACAATCATTAATAACCATACAGAATGGTACAAAGGTAAGCATGTGTAAGACTAGACTAGCCAACTCAAGACCAGTTAACAAAATAAATGAAAACAGCTGGTAAAAATAGAGATTTCAGGTATGCAAGATAAGTAATGATTAATAACAGATAAGGAAGCCACCAGAAGTTTTCATGGAGAAGAAAAAGAATAGATCAAATTTATGGAGGATTCAAAATAGCTGGTATCACTAAGGTGACATTTAGAAGCACAGTCAGGAAGTGAGTGACTATACCACTAAGTATTTTCAGTCAGGGTTAGTACAGGGACATAGCCAGTGAGTTTTAAGGTGCTCTTTGATATGTTTTTTGAAAAGGGATGTGGAGTCTAGTTTAAGCAAAGTATACTCTCAACTTATTACAGACTATACCACTAAGTTTTCTGAAGCAATCTATATCCTCTTTGATTACTGACTATACCCATAAGTTTTCTGAAGCAATGTATATGCTCAACTGATTACTGACTATACCACTAAGTTTTCTGAAGCAATGTATACGCTCAACTGATTACTGACTATACCCCTAAGTTTCCTGGAGCAATGTCTCGCTCAATGACTACTGACTATACCACTACATTTTCTTGCAATGTCTACGCTCAATGATTACTGACTATGCCACTAAGTTTTCTGAAGCAATGTCTACACTCAACTGATTACTGACTATACCACTAAGTTTTCTGAAGCAATGTATATGCTCAACTGATTACTGACTATACCACTAAGTTTTCTGAAGCAATGTATATGCTCAACTGATTACTGACTATACCACTAAGTTTTCTGAAGCAATGTATACGTTCAATGATTACTGACTATACCACTAAGTTTTCTGAAGCAATGTATATGCTCAACTGATTACTGACTATACCACTAAGTTTTCTGAAGCAATGTCTATGCTCAATGATTACTGACTATGCCACTAAGTTTTCAGAAGCAATGTCTGTGCTCAATGATTACTGACTATACCACTAAGTTTTCAGAAGCAATGAATGCGCTCAGTGATTACTGACTACACCACTAAGTTTTCTGAAGCAATCTCTATGCTCAACTGATTACTGACTATACCACTAAGTTTTCTGAAGCAATGTCTACGCTCAACTGATTACTGACTATACCACTAAGTTTTCTGAAGCTATGTATACGTTCAATGATTACTGACTATAACACTAAGTTTTCTGAAGCAATGTATATGTTCAATGATTACTGACTATACCAATAAGTTTTCTGTATCAATGGATACGCTCAACTTATTACTGACTACACCACTAAGTTTTCTGAAGCAATGTCTACGCTCAACTGATTACTGATTATACCAGTAATTTTTCTGAAGCAATGTATACACAGAACTGATTACTGACTATACAACTAAGTTTTCTGAAGCAATGTATATGCTCAACTGATTACTGACTATACCACTAAGTTTTCTGAAGCAATGTATATGCTCAACTGATTACTGACTATACCACTAAGTCTTCTGAAGCAATGTATTTGCTCAACTGATTACTGACTATACCACTAAGTTTATGAAGTAATGTATATGCTCAACTGATTACTGACTATACCACTAAGGTTTCTGAAGCAATGTATACACTCAAATGATTACTGACTATACCACTAAGGCTTCTGAAGCAATGTATACACTCAAATGATTACTTACTATACCAGTACATTTTCTGAAGCAATGTCTACACTCAATGATTACTGACTATAGCACTAAGTTTTCTGAAGCAATGTATTTGCTCAACTGATTACTGACTATACCACTAAGTTTTATGAAGTAATGTATACGCTCAACTGATTACTGACTATACCACTAAGTTTTCTGAAGCAATGTATATGCTCAACTGATTACTGACTATACCACTAAGTTTTCTGAAGCAATGTATATGCTCAACTGATTACTGACTATACCACTAAGTTTTCTGAAGCAATGTATATGCTCAACTGATTACTGACTATACCACTAAGTTTTCTGAAGCAATGTATACGCTCAACTGATTACTGACTATACCATTAAGATTTCTGAAGCAAAGTATTCTCTCAACTGATTACAGACTATACCACTAAGTTTTCTGAAGCAATGTATATTCTCAATGATTACTGACTATACCACTAAGTTTTCTGAAGCAATGTCTATGCTCAATGACTACTCAGTATACCTCTACGTTTTATGAAGCAATGTATACGCTCAACTGATTACGGACTATACCACTAAGTTTTCTGAAGCAATGTCTATGCTCAATGATTACTGACTATACCACTAAGTTTTCTGAAGCAATGTCTATGCTCAATGATTACTGACTATACCACTAAGTTTTCTGAAGCAATGTATATGCTCAACTGATTACTGACTATACCACTAAGTTTTCTGAAGCAATATATATATATATATATATATATATATATATATATATATGCTCAACTGATTACTGACTATACCACTACATTTTCTGAAGCAATGTATATGCTCAACTGATTACTGACTATACCACTAAGTTTTCTGAAGCAATGTATATGCTCCACTGATTACTGACTATACCACTAAGTTTTCTGAAGCAATGTATATGCTCAACTGATTACTGACTATACCACTAAGTTTTCTGAAGCAATGTATACACTCAAATGATTACTGACTATACCACAAAGTTTTCTGAAGCAATGTCTACGCTCAATGATTACTGACTATACCACAAAGTTTTCTGAATCAATGTCTATGCTCAATGATTACTGACTATACCACTAAGTTTTCTGAAGCAATGTCTTCACTCAGTGATTACTGACTATACCACTAAGTTTTCTGAAGCAATGTCTATGCTCAATGATTACTGAGTATACCACTAAGTTTTCTGAAGCAATGTATATGCTGAATTGATTGCTGACTATACCACTACATTTCCTGAAACAATGTATACGCTCAACTGATTACTGACTATACCACTAAGTTTTCTGAAGCAATGTATACACTCAATGATTACTGACTATACCACTACATTTTCTGAAGCAATGTCTATGCTCAATGATTACTGACTATACCACTAAGTTTTCTGAAGCAATGTATATGCTCAACTGATTACGGACTATACCACTAAGTTTTCTGAAGCAATGTCTATGCTCAATGATAACTGACTATTCCACTAAGTTTTCTGAAGCAATGTATGCACTTAACTGATTACTGACTATACCACTAAGGTTTCTGAAGCAATGTATATGCTCAACTAATTACTGATTATACCACTAAGTCTTATGAGCAATGTATACGCTCACTTGATTACTGACTATACCACTAAGTTTTCTGAAGCAATGTATATGCTCAACTGATTACTGACTATACCACTAAGTTTTCTGAAGCAATGTATATGCTCAACTGATTACTGACTATACCACTAATTTTTCTGAAGCAATGTATATGCTCAACTGATTACTGACTATACCACTAAGTTTTCTGAAGCAATGTATATGCTCAATGATTACTGACTATACCACTAAGTTTTCTGAAGCAATGTCTACGCTCAATGATTACTGACTATACCACTAAGTTTTCTGAAGCAATGTCTACGCTCAATGATTACTGACTATACCACTAAGTTTTCTGAAGCAATGTCTATGCTCAATGATTACTGACTATACCACTAAGTTTTCTGAAGCAATGTATATGCTCAACTGATTACTGACTATACCACTAAGTTTTCTGAAGCAATGTATATGCTCAACTGATTACTGACTATACCACTAAGTTTTCTGAAGCAATGTATATGCTCAACTGATTACTGACTATACCACTAAGTTTTCTGAAGCAATGTATATGCTCCACTGATTACTGACTATACCACTAAGTTTTCTGAAGTAATGTATATGCTCAACTGATTACTGACTATACCAGTAAGTTTTCTGAAGCAATGTATACCCTCAACTGATTACTGACTATACCACTACATTTTCAGAAGCAATGTATATGCTCCACTGATTACTGACTATACCACTAAGTTTTCTGAAGCAATGTCTATGCTCAATGATTACTGACTATACCACTAAGTTTTCAGTTGCAATGTCTTTGCTCAATGATTACTGACTATACCACTAAGTTTTCTGAAGCAATGTCTATGCTCAATGATTACTGACTATACCACTAAGTTTTCTGAAGCAATGTATATGCTCAATGATTACTGACTATACCACTAAGTTTTCTGAAGCAATGTATATGCTCAACTGATTACTGACTATACCACTAAGTTTTCTGAAGCAATGTATATGCTCAACTGATTACTGACTATACCACTAAGATTTCTGAAGCAATGTATACACTCAAATGATTACTGACTATACCACAAAATTTTCTGAAGCAATGTCTACGCTCAATGATTTCTGACTATACCCCAAAGTTTTCTGAAGAAGTGTCTATGCTCTGTGATTACTGACTATACCACAAAGTTTTCTGAAGCAGTGTCTATGCTCTGTGATTACTGACTATACCACAAAGTTTTCTGAAGCAATGTCTATGCTCAATGATTACTGACTATACAACTACGTTTTCTGAAGCAATTTATACACTCAACTGATGACTGACTATACCACTAAGTTTCTGAAGCAATGTATATGCTCATCTGATTACTGACTATACCACTACATTTTCTGAAACAATGTATATGCTGAACTGATTACTGACTATACCACTAAGTTTTCTGAAGCAATGTATATGCTCCACTGATTACTGACTATACCTCTAAGGTTTCTGAAGCAATGTATACACTCAAATGGATACTGACTATACCACTAAGGCTTCTGAAGCAAAGTATACTATACCAGTACATTTTCTGAAGCAATGTCTACTCTCAATGATTACTGACTATACCACTAAGTTTTCTGAATCAATGTCTTGGCTCAATGATTACTGCCTATACCACTAAGTTTTGTGAAGCAATGTCTACGGTCAATGATTACTGACTATACCACTAAGTTTTCTGAAGCAATGTATATGCTCAACTGATTACTGACTATACCACTAAGTTTTCTGAAGCAATGTATACGCTCAATGATTACTGACTATACCACTAAGTTTTCTGAATCAATGTATATGCTCAACTGATTACTGACTATACCACTAAGTTTTCTGAAGCAACGTATACACTCAAATGATTACTGACTATACCACAAAATTTTCTGAAGCAATGTCTATGCTCTGTGATTACTGACTATACCACAAAGTTTTCTGAAGCAATGCCTATGTTCAATGATTACTGACTATACCACTACATTTTCTGAAGCAATATATATGCTCAACTGATTACAGACTATACCACTAAGTTTCTGAAGCAATGTAAATGCTCAACTGATTACTGACTATACCACTATATTTTCTGAAGCAATGTATATACTGAAATTGGTACTGACTATACCACTAAGGCTTCTGAAGTAATGTATACACTCAATGTATTACTTACTATACCAGTACATTTTCTGAAGCAATGTATACGCTCAATGATTACTGACTATAGCACTAAGTTTTCTGAAGCAATCTCTATGCTCAACTGATTACTGACTATACCACTAAGTTTTCTGAAGCAATGTATATGCTCAACTGATTACTGACTATACCACTAAGTTTTCTGAAGCAATGTATATGCTCAACTGATTACTGACTATACCACTAAGTTTTCTGAAGCAATGTATACACTCAACTGATTACTGACTATACCACTAAGTTTTCTGAAGCAATCTATATTCTCAATGATTACTGACTATACCCATAAGTTTTCTGAAGCAATGTCTACGCTCAATGATTACACTGTATACCTCGAAGTTTTCTGAAGCAATGTATATGCTCAACTGATTACTGACTATACCACTAAGTTTTCTAAAGCAATGTCTACACTAAATGATTACTGACTATACCACTAAATTTTCTGAAGCAATGTCTATGCTCAATGATTACTGACTATACCACAAAGTTTTCTGAAGGAATGTATACGCTCAACTCGTTACTGACTATACCACTAAGTTTCTGAAGCAATATATATATGCTCAACTGATTAGTGACTATACCACTACGTTTTTTGAAACAATGTATATGCTCAACTGATTACTGACTATACCACTAAGTTTTCTGAAGCAATGTATATGCTCCACTGATTACTGACTATACCACTAAGTTTTCTGAAGCAATGTATACACTCAAATGATTACTGACTATACCACAAAATTTTCTGAAGCAATGTCTATGCTCAATGATTACTGACTATACCACAAAGTTTTCTGAAGCAGTATCTATGCTTTGTGATTACTGACTATACCACAAAGTTTTCCGAAGCAATGTCTACGCTCAACTGATTACTGACTATACCACTAAGTTTTCTGAAGCAATGTATATGCTCAACTGATTACTGACTATACCACTAAGTTTTCTGAAGCAATGTATGCGCTTAACTGATTACTGACTATACCACTAAGTTTTCTGAAGCAATGTATATGCTCAACTGATTACTGACTATACCACTAAGTTTTCTGAAGCAATGTATATGCTCAACTGATTACTGACTATACCACTAAGTTTTCTGAAGCAATGTATATGCTCAATGATTACTGACTATACCACTAAGTTTTCTGAAGCAATGTATATTCTCAATGATTACTGACTATACCACTAAGTTTTCTGAAGCAATGTCTATGCTCAATGATTACTGACTATACCACTAAGTTTTCTGAAGCAATGTATATGCTCAACTGATTACTGACTATACCACTAAGTTTTCTGAAGCAATGTATACACTCAACTGATCACTGACTATACCACTAAGTTTTCTGAAGCAATCTCTATGCTCAACTGATTACTGACTATACCACTAAGTTTTCTGAAGCAATGTATATGCTCAACTGATTACTGACTATACCACTAAGTTTTCTGAAGCAATGTATATGCTCAACTGATTACTGACTATACCACTAAGTTTTCTGAAGCAATGTATATGCTCAACTGATTACTGACTATACCATTAAGTTTTCTGAAGCAAAGTATACTCTCAACTGATTACAGACTATACCACTAAGTTTTCTGAAGCAATCTATATTCTCAGTGACTAATGACTATACCCATAAGTTTTCTGAAGCAATGTCTACGCTCAATGATTACTCAGTATACCACTAAGTTTTCTGAAGCAATGTATATGCTCAACTGATTACTGACTATACCACTAAGTTTTCTAAAGCAATGTCTATGCTCAATGATTACTGACTATACCACAAAGTTTTCTGAATCAATGTCTATGCTCAATGATGACTGACTATACCACTAAGTTTTCTGAAGCAATGTATACGCTCAATGATTACTGACTATACCACTAAGTTTTCTGAAGCAATGTCTACGCTCAGTGATTACTGACTATACCACTAAGTTTTCTGAAGCAATGTATATGCTCAACTGATTACTGACTATACCACTAAGTTGTCTGAAGCAATGTTTACGCTCAATGATTACTGACTATACCACTAAGTTTTGTGAGGCAATGTCTACGCTCAATGATTACTGACTTTACCACTAAGTTTTCTGAAGCAATGTATATGCTCAACTGATTACTGACTATACCACTATGTTTTCTGAAGCAATGTCTCCACTCAGTGATTACTGACTATACCACTACGTTTTCTGAAGCAATGTCTACACTCAATGATTAGTGACTATACCACTACATTTTCTGAAGCAATGTCTATGCTCAATGATTACTGACTATACCACTAAGTTTTCTGAAGCAACGTCTACGCTCAATGATTATTGACTATACCACTAAGTTTTCTGAAGCTATGTCTACGCTCAACTCGTTACTGAAAATACCACTAAGTTTCTGAAGCAATATATAAATGCTCAACTGATTACTGACTATACCACTACATTTTTTGATACAATGAATACGCTCAACTGATTACTGACTATACCACTAAGTTTTCTGAAGCAATGTATTCGCTCAACTGATTACTGACTATACCACTAAGATTTCTGAAGCAATGTATACACTCAAATGATTACTGACTATACCACAAAATTTTCTGAAGCAATGTCTATGCTCTGTGATTACTGACTATACCACAAAGTTTTCTGAAGCAATGCCTATGCTCAATGATTACTGACTATACCACTACATTTTCTGAAGCAATGTAAATGCTCAACTGATTACTGACTATACCACTATATTTTCTGAAGCAATGTATATGCTCCACTGATTACTGACTATACCACTAAGGATTCTGAAGCAATGTATACACTCAAATGGATACTGACTATACCACTAAGGCTTCTGAAGCAATGTATACACTCAATGTATTACTTACTATACCAGTACATTTTCTGAAGCAATGTCTACGCTCAATGATTACTGACTGTAGCACTAAGTTTTCTGAAGCAATGTCTATGCTCAGTGATTACTGACTATACCACTAAGTTTTCAGTTGCAATGTCTTTGCTCAATGATTACTGACTATACCACTAAGTTTTCTGAAGCAATGTCTAGGCTCAATGATTACTGCCTATACCACTAAGTTTTCTGAAGCAATGTCTACGGTCAATGATTACTGACTATACCACTAAGTTTTCTGAAGCAATGGATATGCTCAATGATTACAGACTATACCACTAAGTTTTCTGAAGCAATGTATACTCAACTGATTACAGACTATACCACTAAGTTTTCTGAAGCAATCTATATTCTCTTTGATTACTGACTATACCCATAAGTTTTCTGAAGCAATGTCTATAGGTTCATAGGTTCAAAGGTTCATACTAGGCTATCTGCCCTAGGGCATTTATAAGCCTAGCCAGAATGTGTTTGGCTTTTGCCACCCATTTTAAATTTATTTTGCTATGCTCTTTTTCGAGGTTAGTATACTATGCCTCTGTCTAACTGTGACACAGAAGTGATACCCGGGGTAAACCTACGATCTCCCATCCACTCATCAAGATTCCTCTTGAAGAGAGTCAATGAGGGACTCTGCTTAACCTGGACTGGGATTTTATTCCAGTGTGAAGGGAGCCTCTGTGTTATGAATCTGTCCCTCCAGCAGGTCCTATTTATTTCAGTGCTGAGGTTCAAGTCTCTCGAGCGCGTAGCTCAATGATTACTCAGTACACCTCTTAAGTTTTCTGAAGCAATGTATATGCTCAACTGATTACTGACTATACCACAAAGTTTTCTGAAGCAATGTCTATGCTCAATGATTACTGACTATACCACTAAGTTTTCTGAAGCAATGTATACGCTCAACTCGTTACTAACTATACCACTAAGTTTCTGAAGCAATATATATATATATATATATATATATATATATATATATATATATATATATATATATATATATATATATATATATATATATGCTCAACTGATTACTGACTATACCACTACATTTTTTGAAACAATGTAAACGCTCAACTGATTACTGACTATACCACTAAGTTTCTGAAGCAATGTATACACTCAACTCATTACTGACTATACCACTAAGTTTCTGAAGCAATGTATATGCTCAACTCATTACTGACTATACCACTAAGTTTCTGAAGCAATATATATATAAACATGGTGGCACTAGCATGCACAATGAGAAGGGTGGGTATTGAGACAAAGCAGAACACATCGCTGTCATAATATATAAGGATATGGTCCAGAAACACAAATCTCCATGTACAGCGGAAAAAAAAAAATTAAGATGCATGTATCACCACAAATGTGCAAACATTAACAGGTGAAATGTATGTGTATTAAACAGGTAGGGGATGGCATGGACCCTGTGCAGAGATAAAAGTATTTCCAGACCACTATATATGTGTAGGAAGTTCCCTAGTAATGATTATAAATGCATTTGAATATTAAAAAGTGAGAGCATGAACACCTATGGCAGTAATATAACTAAGGAGAAGCAATCGCAACACAGTCTGCAATAAGTCATTATTGTTCAGCAACAATCACAATACATCTGTATGAGACTAACACTGGGATACAATCACATTTAGCACAATAGTGAGACAGTGCACATCTGAGGGGCTTCTCTCAAAAAAAAAACAAAAAAAAAAACATACATTCAAAGCCAGATGCATTAGAAGGACTGATAGAACTCTGAACGAGTGTTACGTGTATGAGCTGTGCCCTTCTAAGTCTCAAGATTGTCTAATCAAGTATATATTACCAGCCAGCTCGTAATTAAGTTATATCGGAAAGTCCTGCTGAATGTACCCGGTCAGGGCAGAGTTCTTGTATGGCGTTTATCTTTAAAGCTTGAACTGGTGTGTTCCAAATCCTCCATGGTTTAGAAACAGGACTGTAGTACCGCTTTAAGAGTCCCATCTACTCATGGGAAAATTAGGGGTCGAAGTTCGTTAGGTTAACTAAGAACATGGAGGAGCATTAGGATTGTGGCTGTATTCTAAAGGATACCATGAGGGAGAGGGGAAACATAGCGGCCTCTCAAAGCACTGAGCTGACACCGATTTTGCATAGCAGTAAATTCAGCTGGAGACAAGGCAAACTGCTGCTTTTAGAGATTAGCGATCATATATCACCCCAGGCTTTAGGTAAGTTAAAGTTAAAGCTTTTGTACATATGCTTCCGGACATTCATTAAATGCCTGGAGGAAGATTGCAGTTGCTTCCTTGCTGTTTTTAGCCAAGAGTTTAGATCCTTGGTGATAAAATGACAAAGTATTGGGATATTTCATCTGAAATCTAATTTGTTTCTTAATTAGGTAAGCGCAGAAAGGAGCAAGCTTTTGTCTTTCCAACTTAATCGGACAAGGGAGATCAGATGAGATAGTTATTTTAGAACAAACCAAATCCTATGCACGGGGGAATGCACGGTCCAAACCAAGTATCAAAAGCACCAAATAGACCAGCAATACAGCACGGAGTTCCAATATATTTATTTTTATGTACTTAAACAAACTAGTTTCGGCAAAAAAGCCTTCTTCAGTGTAAGACAGTACAATCAAGTTCCCATTACTCATCAATTTAAATACATAGCATGACCCAATAGGATGATTGGGCTCATCAATATTAATAAGAAGAAAAAAGATTTCTTAATTGTAATTTTTGTGATCAAATTGCAGTGGGTAACACTTCAATGAGAAACAGTCCCAATGAAAAAGACGACAACCATAAATATATGTAAAGAAGTAGGTTAGCATTATTTTAAACTACAGCAGTATATATTAAACAAATATTTATCCATACCAACAATAGTAGTTCAACAAATTGACTACCTGTATTAAATTGGCTCTGCAACAAAGGCCCCCCATATCAAAATTATTACTATTCAACAAGCTGGGTAATTAACATATACTAAATAGTGCACATCTTCAAACAACATAAAATTCAAAAACAATAAACCATAACCACCTAGGGTAAAGATGAAAAAATGCATTGTAATTGGGGTGATATAGAATGACATATATGTGAAAATATAACACATAACTGGTTTAAAACCATGATCAGCAGTTGTATGCTATATGCTCGTCCTACAAACACTAATATTTTTCACATATTAACTGCCTATATTATATAAATATGCCACGCCAAACCCCCATACCACAGTTAGTACTAAAAAGTAAGCCCATATGGCTGGGTGTCATGTACACAAATCAAGTAAGGCTGAACAGAAATATATTTATATTGTTTGCATAGAAATAGATTGATTCCAGTGATCAATATAACCAAAACCTTAATGCCAGAACAGGTCAACAGTATTGTTATAAAACATCCATATTCTCCTATAAGTGATCATTTAGCCCCGGATGGAACAGGCCCCCCAGTGTTGTAATCCAATATTTCTCTTTTTGATCCAATATCCCATGCCAACCTTGTTTGTTGGTTCTATCTCCAGAAATACGATCAATAACCACAAAACTAAATTTGGCCTGTGGATGTTTACATGTATGTTGAAAAAGGGCACTGGTCTCCTTATGGTTCCTTACATCACTTCGATGTTCATTCATTCTGTATCTTAATGCTCTGGAAGTTTGGCCCACATAAAAAGCCCCACAATAACAGGAATCAAGGTACACCACCCAATCGCTGCTGCAATTACCAAAGATCTTAATGTCAAATACTCTACTGGTGTTACGACTAGAAAACTCTTTGGATTTAGGCATGTATGAGCAAGAGCCACAATGACCACAGGGAAAAGAACCAAAAAGTTCATCTCCATGAAGTGTAAGTTGTTTATAAATAGTGCCCCCACTTGCCATATGTTTATAATGTGACAGGTGGGAGCCTAGAGTTTTGCCCCGTTTGTATGAAAATAGACATCGTGGCCCCAAAATACTTCGCAACTTATCATTAGCCAGTAGAATATTCCAATGTTTATTGATAATGTTCCTGATCATATTTATGTTTCTCCCATAAGTTGTAATAAATCTAACACAAGTACCATGAGAAGATTGATTTTTGTTCTTGTTCTGGTATTGTAATAGTTCATCTCTCTTTAAACTATTAGCTCTACTCTGGGCAGACGCAATGTCATGTCTATCATATCCTCTATTGGTAAACCTCTGACTAAGATCCCTGCTGGCTAGTTGGTATTCCTCTTGGTTGGAACTGAGACGTTTAATACGTATAAATTGAGATATCGGAATACTTTTAATGGTATGACGGGGGTGTAGACTTGAAGCATGCAACAGAGTGTTATATTGTGGGTACTTGCGGAAAACTTTAGTAGACAAGGTATGATGCATTTTTTCATCTTTACCCTAGGTGGTTATGGTTTATTGTTTTTGAATTTTATGTTGTTTGAAGATGTGCACTATTTAGTATATGTTAATTACCCAGCTTGTTGAATAGTAATAATTTTGATATGGGGGGCCTTTGTTGCAGAGCCAATTTAATACAGGTAGTCAATTTGTTGAACTACTATTGTTGGTATGGATAAATATTTGTTTAATATATACTGCTGTAGTTTAAAATAATGCTAACCTACTTCTTTACATATATTTATGGTTGTCGTCTTTTTCATTGGGACTGTTTCTCATTGAAGTGTTACCCACTGCAATTTGATCACAAAAATTACAATTAAGAAATCTTTTTTCTTCTTATTAATATTGATGAGCCCAATCATCCTATTGGGTCATGCTATGTATTTAAATTGATGAGTAATGGGAACTTGATTGTACTGTCTTACACTGAAGAAGGCTTTTTTGCCGAAACTAGTTTGTTTAAGTACATAAAAATAAATATATTGGAACTCCGTGCTGTATTGCTGGTCTATTTGGTGCTTTTGATACTTGGTTTGGACCGTGCATTCCCCCGTGCATAGGATTTGGTTTGTTCTATGCTCACTCTGTGCTGGGGGACCGAGCAGTGGAGTCGTTTTTCAGTTTGTTTCAGGCTGATTTTTGGTGGTGACTTTTTGTGTATACCCACTTGTTTGTTGTCTTACAGTGGGTTTGTATCTGGACACTCATTCCTGTTCCTTTATGTGGGTATAATTTTCATTCAACATTTGGACTAAAGGAGACTAGCTGTTGTTTTATGGGAGCGCCATATTGGTCTGGCCTCAACTCGGCATCTACACTACACGTCTACACTACAAACTGGTAAAACCCTTTACTATAGCAGCGTAAGTGCTGGGCTCATTCATATTGTGGGGCATATTTCTATTGTTTATAGCTACAACGACGAGTAACGTCTGGAGTTCCATTCATGTTGATGTACTTTGAGATGTTCGTCCACTTTGGCTGAGGACTGCAACGTTGATTTTGGCGTGTTAGGACATTTTCAGGTTCGTGTCACTACATTAAACTGTATATTCTCGCACCTTTGGAGACTGTTTATGGTATTATTGGGTTTTCGAATGATTGTCAGGATATACTGAACCTCTTCTCTACAATAACAGCAACGCTTTTCGAGGTGCGATTGTCAACTATGAAACCTTGGGGACTTTACAACTGAAAGGGTTATATGTGACATGGATACTCTGGATTTATGTGATTTTCTATACAAGGAATACTATCGCTCGCTTATTTATGGGTTCTGCTAATGTTCTGATTGTTTAATCGGTACCTGGACTTGAAACAACTATATGTCTTGGTAAATTTGTATATTTGCAGTTTTTGTAGCTAGGAGATTTATCAAACGTTTGTTAGTAGAATTATTTGAAACCCATCATATAGGATTCACACATTGCTTTAATGATTTGGGCCTATGTGTTTCTAAAGGTGTGATTATCATACCTATTACTATGTAGTGTGTGTGGGGTCGTAACACACAACTAGGCCCTAAATTATTGTTGGTTTTGTGTGATTTTAGTAGGGAATTATAGTGTTATTCTACTATTTTATGTTCACATCTCAAAAACGGCCAAAAGGACAACAACTATTTACAGTCGTTTTGAGACCAGGACTTGGGACTTTCCTAACTACAAGATTTACTGGACTCAAATAATAAGCGGACAATACTTGTTATCAACAAGTAACTGGTTACCATTAGAACTATTGTATGTTTCTTTAAGTGCAACTTGAAACCATTAGTTTGTACAAATATAAATATATGGATTGCTTAGGGCAAAGTATGTACTATGAATGAGGTACAGGTTAATATCAACCACGGCAAACACTATATATAAACAGCTATTGGCTTTTTGATAATATTTGGTTGTATACCTCTCAGGCACCTAAGTGTTATAATAATTCCGTTTACGATTATTTTGTACAAGTTATATGGCTGGTGCTCATTATTCAGCATTAGCCTACGGAATGTGATATTATTACATGGTTTAAGTCATATTACAGGCAATATTCAGGTTATACATGTTTAACCTTTTGGGAATGTCCAAATTGGTTGGAAACTGTACTAGAATATTCTAATACTTTATGGAAATACTAAGCCTTTGGGCTCTCAGGTGTGTTGGTTAACTTGGATAGAGGTATCAGGTGATTGTGTTTCAATTAGACTATCAAACTGGTGGTAAGCCAGGCTTAATTTATATGGTGTTTGAAACACCAAACATACTCTTATATATTAAATAGTTACACGATCAAGTGTGATCTCTCTCCCTATCACTTTAGTCGGTTACATGTACTGACTATTGCGGACATTGTATACCCGAATAGTTGAGACTATATTTGCTAGTGTAATAATACCATATAGTTCAGTTTAAATATTTTGGACGTTATCACACTATACATATATGGTATTCATTATGGGATATACATATAGTTAGTTTAATCTAACTGGACATGTAGGAAGCACAGTTGTCTTGATTCATATTCCTAATACACCGGTGATCCAGTACAAGAGGGATACCACTGGTTGGATTTAAATCATATAGTATTACACTCTGTGTGCTGGGGATAAATGTACCTGAAAAGTGTGGAGTGTAACAAACTGGAACATTCTCTTTGTGGTTGTATTAATATTAACAGTAACAATAATTGCAATTTGTTGCATGTTATCAGTTACCTGCCTCCTGTGAAACGGATCACTGCTCGGTCCCCTATTCACAATTAAAATTTGGTTTAGTCTTATAAACTATTTTCGAGTATTAATGATGTTTCATATGGTTGATCATACAACTATTAATGGTTTGCACTATCATTAGTTAATTTGATCCAGTATCGAGTGGGGTATTCTTGGATTATAAGAATCCTATATAGTTAGAACACTTAACATCTAGCTTTTGGAGAGGTCAATATATATTAGCTTTAACTACCATTCAATAGTTGTATATTATACACACGGAAATCTACCCTTGGTGGATTGTTGTTACTGGTCCCCCCAGTGGTTCCAGTGTTTTGATTATTGGCTCTGGATGAAACTTAATGTCGCTTGGTGTGTCAGAGCACTTGGAGTGTTGTTTAGTAACTCTTTGACTAATTTGTGACCCAATTAACTATTGGTGGGACATCCTAAATGATATATATTTCATATGTTGAATTCAAAACAATACTAGCCAGTATTTACATTTATAGGCCTGGTTCAGTGGGGCATTCAACAAAGAAGAATCAGAATTGTGATTATTTCATTGGATTATATAAGATCTAAGCTTTGATAGGTTTATATATTTTGGTGAATATTATCGACTTATAGTTTTATATCAAATACTTGAATCCACCTTTTCTGTGTGAATCTATGTTTTCTGCCTCCCCTAGTGTTCCGTAAATATTTGGATTGGTTTTTGGACTAACTCCAGACTTTTGGTGCGACTAGGTGTTTTTGGAATATTGTCTTTCCAATTCTGTCGATTTATTACCTACTTTGGTGTTTTCTTGTGTTCCATCACATTATTGGTAGTATATTTCAAATATTGTTCACAACATGGATCTGAATAATATTCTGTCTGGATTATGTGCTGATCGGCAAGATATAGGTGTATTTGGCATTGAGAATTTGCCAAGCAATGATCCGGTCAATTCGGCTCAGATATCTTTGGGTGATTGTGACATGTTTTTTCATTCAGTCACCAAAGCATTTAAAACTCTTAGATCAAACATTTGGCATCTTAAGCTATTTAAAGCATATTCGGCACAAAATATGGCTCCCAGGGGACTACGAATACGTACTCAACCTCTAGTGGGGAGACCAGATGATAAATTAAACCAAGATTGGCAGGAGGCTTTACAGACGGGATCCATGACATTTGTGAACATTTTGTTACAATATTATGAAAGGACAGTCGATTCCAATATACTAGAAATCAAAAACATATGTTCTGATGTTCAAAAATTTGAATCGTCCTCCAAATATCAGGATAATATCAAAAAACTGTCCCAAGAGTTGATGGAACATGAGAAAACTTTAAAGGAACGGAAAATCAAGAAGTTCCATCGGGACTATTCAGATTACCAACGGGGCAAACCTTTTGATTTCAGCAGATCAGTTAGATTTGTTGATACTAATCAGGTTAGGACAGGGCCTAGTCGCACCAAAAAGAGACCTCGCTCAATTCTGAAGAAGAAGGGGGATAGCTCATTTAGTACTTCTGGTGAAGAATCTTCTCTCACGGATGGTGAGGGGTCCTGTGAGAGGGCTTCACCCAATAGAAAGAAAACAAATAAAAATTTCCCTTTAGAGGGGGCAAGGGACACCGGGGGGGCAGAAAGCACAGAAAGATCAACCACTCAGGTTTCCTTCGAGGGACTACTGGACAACTTCCTGAAATAGGGGTTATGCCAGAGTCCACTCAGAATGTGCTGAATCTATCCAAAGCTGTATTAACAAATGAACAGATTGCTCTTTGGAACAAGGGTCTTAATTATATTCCGTCTTTTTTTAGTCAGGAATATCATATTGTACAAGATTTACAGGCGTTTTGCCGGACTCTAAATTTAAAATTGTTTTTTGATGATGATAAGTCGGAACCCTCTGAGGACTTTCGCTTTGGCAAGTCCTCGTTTCAACCACCTATGAATAAACATGTTTCCATATTTATGGATACCATTTTGAGGGACATTCATTTTGAGAATCTAGGACATGTTATGCTAGCTAGTAACTTAACACCGGATGATAGGATAGCTTTGGACAATCTATGTGACAACAAAGATATAGTTATTGTCCCTGCTGATAAGGGAGGTGCAGTGGTGGTTTGGAATACTGCCGATTATATCCAGGAAGGCTTAACCCAACTGTCTGATGCTAAGTGTTACATGTATATGTCCATAGACCCAACGCCTGTGTTTAAGGACGAGATTGACTCCTTTTTACGGTTAGCCTGTGAGGAGGGTATCATTAATAAAAAATGTTTGGCCTCACTTATGGTTTCTGAACCCTCCAAACAGATATTGTATCTTTTACCCAAAATTCATAAGTCTTTAACAAAACCACCTGGAAGACCTATAGTCTCTGGAATAGGCTCACTGACAGAACCTTTATCGGCCTTTCTTACTAAATATCTTAAACCATTATTAGGGCTCATAAGATCTAGGCTGCAGGACACCACACAATTTTTGCAGTTAATCAGGGATACCCAATTGGAACCTGAATGGTATTTATGTACATTAGATGTAAAATCATTATATACAAGTATACCACACTGGGCAGGTTTGCAATCTATTCAATACTGGTTGGAAAGGGCCAATTTATATACACCTGGGTTTAATACCCTTCTGATCTGCATGTCGGAACATGTTCTCAACAAAAATGTTCTGTATTTCCAAGGCCAATGCTATTGGCAGCTACAAGGAACAGCTATGGGGGCATCCTTTGCTCCCATATATGCTGACCTATTCATGGCCTATGTTGAGGAATACATGATATATGATACATCTCATAACATATTTCAGGTTGAGATGGATATTTGGAGACGTTACTTGGACGACTGTTGGCTGGTGTGGCGTGCGGATGTGGGTTACTTGCAGGAATTTGTTGAATATCTTAATGATAATGTTTGGGGACTGGAATTTTCGGTGACTTATGATAAAAATACCATCAATTTTTTGGATGTCACTGTTTACAGGAACCCAGATCATACCTTGTCTACTAAAGTTTTCCGCAAGTACCCACAATATAACACTCTGTTGCATGCTTCAAGTCTACACCCCCGTCATACCATTAAAAGTATTCCGATATCTCAATTTATACGTATTAAACGTCTCAGTTCCAACCAAGAGGAATACCAACTAGCCAGCAGGGATCTTAGTCAGAGGTTTACCAATAGAGGATATGATAGACATGACATTGCGTCTGCCCAGAGTAGAGCTAATAGTTTAAAGAGAGATGAACTATTACAATACCAGAACAAGAACAAAAATCAATCTTCTCATGGTACTTGTGTTAGATTTATTACAACTTATGGGAGAAACATAAATATGATCAGGAACATTATCAATAAACATTGGAATATTCTACTGGCTAATGATAAGTTGTGAAGCATTTTGGGGCCACGATGTCTATTTTCATACAAACGGGGCAAAACTCTAGGCTCCCACCTGTCACATTATAAACATATGGCAAGTGGGGGCACTATTTATAAACAACTTACACTTCATGGAGATGAACTTTTTGGTTCTTTTCCCTGTGGTCATTGTAGCTCTTGCTCATACATGCCTAAATCCAAAGAGTTTTCTAGTCGTAACACCAGTAGAGTATTTGACATTAAGATCTTTGGTAATTGCAGCAGCGATTGGGTGGTGTACCTTGCTTCCTGTTATTGTGGGGCTTTTTATGTGGGCCAAACTTTCAGAGCATTAAGATACAGAATGAATGAACATCGAAGTGATGTAAGGAACCATAAGGAGACCAGTGCCCTTTTTCAACATACATGTAAACATCCACAGGCCAAATTTAGTTTTGTGGTTATTGATCGTATTTCTGGAGATAGAACCAACAAACAAGGTTGGCATGGGATATTGGATCAAAAAGAGAAATATTGGATTACAACACTGGGGGGCCTGTTCCATCCGGGGCTAAATGATCACTTATAGGAGAATATGGATGTTTTATAACAATACTGTTGACCTGTTCTGGCATTAAGGTTTTGGTTATATTGATCACTGGAATCAATCTATTTCTATGCAAACAATATAAATATATTTCTGTTCAGCCTTACTTGATTTGTGTACATGACACCCAGCCATATGGGCTTACTTTTAGTACTAATTGTGGTATGGGGGTTTGGCGTGGCATATTTATATAATATAGGCAGTTAATATGTGAAAAATATTAGTGTTTGTAGGACGAGCATATAGCATACAACTGCTGATCATGGTTTTAAACCAGTTATGTGTTATATTTTCACATATATGTCATTCTATATCACCCCAATTACAATGCATTTTTTCATCTTTACCCTAGGTGGTTATGGTTTATTGTTTTTGAATTTTATGTTGTTTGAAGATGTGCACTATTTAGTATATGTTAATTACCCAGCTTGTTGAATAGTAATAATTTTGATATGGGGGGCCTTTGTTGCAGAGCCAATTTAATACAGGTAGTCAATTTGTTGAACTACTATTGTTGGTATGGATAAATATTTGTTTAATATATACTGCTGTAGTTTAAAATAATGCTAACCTACTTCTTTACATATATTTATGGTTGTCGTCTTTTTCATTGGGACTGTTTCTCATTGAAGTGTTACCCACTGCAATTTGATCACAAAAATTACAATTAAGAAATCTTTTTTCTTCTTATTAATATTGATGAGCCCAATCATCCTATTGGGTCATGCTATGTATTTAAATTGATGAGTAATGGGAACTTGATTGTACTGTCTTACACTGAAGAAGGCTTTTTTGCCGAAACTAGTTTGTTTAAGTACATAAAAATAAATATATTGGAACTCCGTGCTGTATTGCTGGTCTATTTGGTGCTTTTGATAGTTATTTTAGACCCATTCCAGATTATATACTTTTTGTTTCGAGTCGCTAGTAATAATTTACTTACATGCTGATAATTAAGTAACTTTACATAGACGGATCTCGGCTTTGTTTTATCATATGGTGGCCTTAGAGCTCTATGAGCACGTTCAATTATTATTTGGTCAGAAGGAGGTGATTTATCCAGGAACAAAGCAAAAATTGCAGAAATGTTTTCAAGCAATGAGAGTTGTTCAATATGCCGGTATGCCTCTTAAAATAAGATTATTACATCTGGATCTAGCTTCAAGGTCCAATAATTTCGGCTGCATGTCCATAATAATTGTAGCATTAGATTTTTGTTCTTTCTGTAGTTGATCAATTTTTATCTCGTTATCAAACACCTTTGCTTCTGTTTTGTCAATTCTAGTGAGAATTCTGTCTATGGATTCACTGAATGATTTAAGCTGCTGAGAAAAGCTTTGAATAGCTGTTTGGATAGGCTGCAGGGCCAGCTTTAAGTCTTCCATGCTAGACGGATCAATTTTCACTTTTGCAGGTGGTTTTGAAGTTTCCTGTTGCTTGGCAGTTCTAGCCCTTTTAGGAGTTGCATCTTTCTCTGGAGATGATATAGTAGAAAATTTAGCTTTAGTGCTTTGAGTTTCCATGGAATCAGGTTCCTGTGACATATCAGGATTTCTTCTTTTTTTATTTATTTTTTTTCCCTTTATCTTTCTTATTTACAGGTGAGAGTAGGCACAAGAGCCCCAGACCACATGTACAGGAGGCAGCAGGGAAGCAGGAAACAAAAGATCAGATTCAATCCTTCAGACAGGGTCTCTTCTGTTAGCAAAACTGGATGCAGAAACTTATATCTGGTAAGTTCCTTAGCACTGAAGAGATGTTATTAAGCGCTGATTTAGCTTCTTTCACAATGGAAATGGTTGTTGTATTATTAAGAGTAGCAGAGCTATAGAGTTACACTGCTTATAGGATGGCGGCCATCTTGTTCTGTCGGCACCAAGTTTTCTGAAGCAATGTATATGCTCCACTGATTATTGACTATACCACTAAGTTTTCTGAAGCAATGTATAAGCTCAACTGATTACTGACCATACTACTAAGATTTCTGAAGCAATGTATACACTCAAATGATTACTCACTATACCATGAAATTATCTGAATCAATGTCTAAGCTCAATGATTACTGACTATACCATAAAGTTTCTGAAGCAGTGTCTACGCTCTGTGATTACT
>NC_056737.1:1052351949-1052407349 GCF_019279795.1 Protopterus annectens | reverse complement strand
CTGACTCTAGTGCTACCCTGATTCTCTTCCTCCTGCTCCAGCCAAGCCAGACAGGTATTACAGGGTCCCAGAAACTCATTCCCATTTATTCAGGGCCCATACTGCTGATTTGGAGACTATTTCACAGGGGCCTAAAGGAGTTTCAGCCTCCACCTCAAAAAATCCTTTGCCCTCCAACAGGGAAGCTAGGTCATTAGAGATGGGGCAAAAAGGTTTACACATCCACTACCTTATCTATGAGAGCTTTAAATTGCCTTTTTCATATGTTACAATATCACGATTATCTGTTAGAAGATTTACAAAAAACATTAGCCTCTCCTGATCCTTTAGACAGGAAGACTTTGCAGGAAGCTGTACATAACACTCAGCAAGTAAGCAATCACGTCCTGCAGTGTGGATATGATGCACTGGAAGCTTCATGTAGGGCAGCTATGACAGGGGCAGTCATTCGTAGACATGCTTGGTTAAAAGATCAACCTCTGCCAGATCATGTAAAAGCAAAACTTCTGGATGCACCTTTGGAAAAGAACAAGCTTTTTGGTACAAATGCTAAGGATGTGTTAAAGACCATCGAAGAAAAAGCAAAATCAGTTCAGACTGTGAAAGATTTCCTCCAGGTTCAACCCCCCCAGATTCAGTAGGAATTGGCCTTCAAAAAACTGGTCCTTTCCTATTAATATAATAATATAATATAATATAATAATATAGGGCGTCACAGTGGTGCAGCGGTTAACGTTGTCACCTCACAGCAAGAGGTTCTCCGGTTCGATTCTTGGCTGGGGTGCCTTCTGTGTGGAGTTTGCATGTTCTCCCTGTGTTCGCGTGGGTTTCCTCCGGGTACTCCGGTTTCCTCCCACATTCCAAAGACATGCATCTGGAGCATTTCTCCCCGGGCCTCCGCTGAAAACAGGCTCTGTGGAACCTAGTCGGACATTCCCGGTCAACAAATGTTAAATAAAATAAATAAATAAATAATCCAGAAAAGTTTCAAAGGGGTAAGAACAGACGTGGCCGAGGAAGAGGCCAATACAGAGGCCCTTACAGGGGACGACAATGGCAGCCAGGAAACCAAAGAAGAGAAGCAGGGGTTTCACCTGCCCCACAACCACAATCTCAATGACTTTCCTCTACTACCGCCTACCAGGGAACAACTAGAAGCTCCCTTGGGTGGGAAATTATCTCTGTTTGCAGAAAACTGGCACAGACTGACAAAGGACAAATGGATTTTGGACATTATAGACCGAGGATACAGGTTTCATTTTCACACCTTACCAAGAAAACAAGGCATGCCAAACCTACCACAAAATCAGAGGGCAGAGGCTATCAAGCAAATCACTCTGCTGACTCGAATGAAAGCAATAGAAAGAGTTCCGCAACAAGAACAAGATCAGGGTTTTACTCAAGACTGTTCCTTGTTCCAAGAAAAAATCTCAATGGAGACCAATACTGGACTTGTCCACATTAAACACCTTTCTCATAGTACCAAAGTTCAAAATGCTGACTCTACAGCAACTCCTTCCCATGCTGGGCAAGGGGTCGTGGCTGATTACTCTGGACCTCAAGGAGGCATACCTGCATGTCCCTATCAGACACAGCTGCAGAAGATACCTCAGATTTCTTGCAGGGCCAGAGCATTATCAATTCTCAGCATTGCCATTTGGCTTATCTACTGTGCCCAGAGTATTTACAAAATGCCTGGCTTCAGTAATTGCTCATTGCAGGCTCCAGGGTATACAAATTTACCCGATACCTGGACGACTGCCTCATACAAGCGGACGACAAACTGATGTTGACAAAAAACCTGGATTATGTCATACGATTACTTCAAGCTCTGGGATACACAGTCAACTTCCAAAAGTCAAGACTGCAGCCATCCCAGCAAATAATCTTCTTAGGAGCCAAACTAGACACAGCCTCTCAGATGGCTTACCTGACAGAAGACAAGCAAGAGAAGTTAACTCATTACTTCAAAGGTTTAGCAAAACTCACCCAGATGACTGCAAGGAGATTCCTACAGGCCCTGGGTTACATGGCATCCTGCATTCTCCTGGTTCCATTAGCAAAACTACACATGAGAAAGCTTCAATGGTACCTAAAAAGCATTTGGTCTCAACACAGCAACAACTTGGAGACAATCATACCACTCATTCCATGCCTACAAAAGGAATTCCTATGGTGGGCTTCGGTGAGCCAGGCAAACAAAGGTATGTCATTCAAAAAACCACAGATAACACAGACCATGACTACAGATGCCTCAGACCTTGGATGGGGAACGCACATGGAAGGCAGGTGTATTCAAGGACAATGGTCTCCAAAGGAAACACATCTGCATATAAACCAAAAGGAAATGCTGGCAGTAATGCATGCCATCGAGGCCTTTCAACACCAACTCCAGCAAGGCCATTTAATGATACGGACAGACAACACCACTGTGATGTGGTACATAAACAAGCAGGGGGGCACCCACTCTTACCCCCTTTGCAGACTGACAATGCAGCTGTGGGAGAAATCACTGAGCCTAAACATCCAGTTACAATCCCAGTTTGTTCCAGGAAAAGACAATGTGTTGGCGGACAGCCTAAGCAGGAATTTCACAGATCCACACGAGTGGAGGTTGCATCCAAAGGCCTTCAGACAACTCACTTCGACATGGGGCAAGCCAGAAGTGGACCTATTTGCCTCTCACCTCAACCATCTTCTACCAAAATTTTGCACAAGGACATACCATCCAAAAGCTGGGAAAATAGATGCCCTCTCATTCAACTGGAACTCCCTAGCAATCTATGCATTCCCACCTCTGCCACTGATGACCTCAGTATTACTAAAGATCAAAGCAGAGAAGCCCAAGGGAATCATAATAGCTCCGGACTGGCCAAGACAACACTAGTACCCACTACTACGGAGCATATGTCACACCAGGAGGTGGACCCTCCCCCAGTGGCCTCTACTTTTGACCCAACACAATTTCGAAACACTGCATCCAAATCTTCAGACACTACAGCTAACAGCCTGGGAGATCCCATAAATAACTTCAGCTTATCTCTCTCCAAGGAAGTTCAGCGGATACTAACAGAGGCTCGAAGACCATCCACCAGAAAGGTTTACTTAGCAAAGTGGAAAAGATTCAGCAATTGGAATACCAGCAAGGGACATGATGCATCATTGTTGAACATCCCACTCATCTTGGAATATTTGGCAGATATGTCAAAGAACGGCCTCTCATATTCTTCCATAAAGATACATGCATCTGCTATTTCAGCTAGATACAACACTGATCCTCCTGTTTTTTCTCACCCCTTACTAAGACAATTCCTCAGGGGAATCAAGAACATTACGCCACCAAGAAAGGCCCCAGTGCCAGCCTGGGACCTCAATTTTGTCTTAGAAAAACTGACTCTACCTCCATTTGAGCCAGCAGCTTCAGTTGACTTGCAATTTCTCTCATGGAAGACAGCTTTCCTGTTGGCAATTACCTCAGCAAGAAGGGTTTTCGTGCTCCAGGCCCAAATGGCAATACCACCCTTTATTATTTTTCATAGATACAGGGTTTCATTAAGGACCAACCCTACTTTTATGCCAAAGGTGGTATCTAGGGTTTCTTTAAATCAGGCCATTCATCTGCCTGCTTTCTTCCCCAATCCTGAGAATAAGGGGGAAAGACTGTTGCATACCTTGGGCATTCACAGACAACTTCGATACTACCTGGACAGAACCAAGGCCAGTAGGAAGTCTGAACAACTTTTTGTAGCTTACGCCCCTGCAGTCCAAGGAAAAGCAATTTCAAAACAGACTATTTCTAAATGGATTGTACATTGCATCAAATTCTGTTATTCCTTTCATGGAAAGACTGTTCCAGCCAATGTCAGACCACATTCCACCAGAGCTACAGCCACCTCTACAGCATTCTTAAGAGGGGTGCCTACCAAGGACATTCTAGAAGCTGCTACATGGAGCTCCGTGCATACATTCTCCAAACACTACAATCTACCTTTATACTCCAGATCCAGAGCAGGCTTTGCTTCTGCAGTCCTGCAGGGTTTGATTGCCTCACCATCTCTTTCCTAGAGCATTCCTCCTCCCCCAGCTAAGCTATGGTATTCTACCCACATGTTATGACTGCAGTTGCATTCTTGAAGGACATAGTACAGTTTTGTACCTACCATAAATGTAGATGTCCGATAGACATGCAACTGCAGTCGGATTTTCCCTCCCTCCATACCCCTCTATGCCTAGGGTCCACTCCTATCCCTGTTACTCTTAGCTGGGGATATCTGTTATGGTGTATTTGTTTTATTGCTCATTTATTGGTTTGGAATCCTGTTTTTGTCTTCCAATTTGATTACAGCCTTCCTTGGAGGGCACCTGGCATCTGGGGCAAGAAACACTGAAGAAAATGGCGTCGGCTGATGCTTATGTACTCCAGCCGCTCTGACGTCAGAGAGAAATGCGACATCAGCCGACGTCGGACCCAGACTTTGGAATCCGGCCGATTGAGGGCTGCCTGAGGCAGGACAACCCACATGTTATATCTGCAGTTGCATGTCTATCGGACATCTACATTTATGGTAGGTACAAAACTGTACTTTTTCTGAAGCAATGTATATGCTCAATGATTACTGACTATACCACTAAGTTTTCTGAAGCAATGTATACGCTCAACTGATTACTGACTATGCCCCTAAGTTTTCTGGACCAATGTCTCCTCTCAATGATTACTGACTATACCACTACATTTTCTGAAGCAATGTCTACGCTCAATGATTACTGACTATGCCACTAAGTTTTCTGAAGCAATGTCTACGATGATTACTGACTATACCACTAAGTTTTCTGAAGCAATGTCTACGGTCAGTGATTACTGACTATACCACTAAGTTTTCTGAAGCAATGTATATGCTCAGTTATTACTGACTATACCACTAAGTTTTCTGAAGCAATGTATATGCTCAACTGAGTACTGACAATACCACTAAGTTTTCTGAAGCAGTGTATACACTCAACTGATTACTGACTATACCACTTAGTTTTCTGAAGCAATATCTATGCTTAACTGACTACTGACTATACCACTAAGTTTTCTGAAGCAATGCATACGCTCAACTGAGTACTGACAATACCACTAAGTTTTCTGAAGCAATGTATATGCTCAACTGAATACTGACTATACCACTAAATTTTCTGAAGCAATGTATACGCTCAGCTGTTTACTGACTATACCACTAAGTTTTCTGAAGCAATGTCTACTCTCAAGTGATTACTGACTATACCACTAAGTTTTCTGAAGCAATGTATTCACTCAAATGATTACTGTCTATACTGCAAAAGTTTCTGAAGCAATGTATACACTCAACTGATTACTGACTATACCACTAAGTTTTCTGAAGCAATGTATATGCTCAACTAATTACTGACTATACCACTAAGTTTTCTGAAGCAATGTCTATGCTTAAATGACTACTGATTATACCACTAAGTTTTCTGAAGTAATGTCTGCGCTCAATGATTACTAACTGTATCATTACGTTTTCTGAAGCAATGTCTATGCTCAATGATTACTGACTATACCACTAAGTTTTCTGAAGCAATGTATACGTTCAATGATTACTGACTATACCACTAAGTTTTCTGAAGCAATGTCTCTTGGAAAAGGCACTGTTAAGTAAAGGTGGGCAAGCCTGGGATTTTTGAAGAAGAACCATGCCAGAGCTGAGCCAAGTGTCGGCTTGGCTCTTAGTGCTCAATAAGAACCACTCCAGAGCAAATGATTGGAGCAGTAGCTTTGTTAAAAATGACTACATCTGGAATTCCAGGGATGATTATTTAAATAAAACAAAAAAACATACATCGACACTGCCAGCATTCATGTAAATGGATCACACTTCCTAACAGCTTACACCCAGCCACCTCCTTCACTGTGCCTAAGCTTCAGGTCTCCTGACAATAAAAAATGGGAAAAAAGTTTAATAAGCAATAGCATACAAGTACACTACTTTGTATGGAGGAACAGGAATGTTGCCTTGACTCAAGAAAAAATTTAATATTTTCCCTTCTGGTCTATTGATGATTTAGTGCACAGTAGTTCAACCACACCTTGCAAGAAATGGTCAAACAGCCATGAGACAAAAACTAGATACAATGCCTAAATGGAACAAAAAAGCTTTGTGAAATGCTGAATTTTGCTAGCTTCATGTAACAGACCATATTTAAGTTCATTTAAGGTAACCCACAGTAATAAAAAAATCAGTATTTTAATTACCTATTTGGGTACAAAATACACACAGTGTCCCAGTGAACTGTGTCCCTTCTGAGATGGTGCACTACCTCTGACTCTAAATTGCTACAAAATATAATAATAATAATGGCAAACTTTACTCTTTGATGGATACTGCCCTCCAACAAACCATATGAACCATAACTGTCCTTTCCTTTCATGCACTGTATTCCACCAAAAATTATAGCAGCTTTCCATAGAATAATTTCTCACGCAGACAAGAATGAAAAACGTAATAAGAACTACAGTAAAATTTTCCTATTTCAGCTCGTGATTGGTAAAGAAATACACTTCCCCCAATAAGTAGTAACATTTTTATTTGCCACCAGTTACTATATGATGGCCGTGTGCTTTCATCTAAAAGATGCCTCCACACTTCTTTCCCAAAAAGGCAGCCAAGTTTTCTGTACATTTGATCCTTAATGGCAAGGAGATTGAAAGAAAAAAAACAGCTTAACAATAATACCATCATTTCTACACATCGCCCTTGAACACATATACTCACCCCAAACAGACACTAAGCACCTTTCAGGGATTCAAAGAATTGAGCTAAAATTAGGGACAACTGAGAGACTAGGGCTCACCTCAATAAAAACAAAGAAACACAAAAGAATTCTGCCAGTGCTGTTCTTAGCATCAGTAGTAGTTTTCAAGCTCTCTTGATGTCTATTTCTCTCACGGAAACAGGCATCTTCCCTCTTTCTAAACATGCAAGCACTCTGGAGTAAAGGAAACAATGCACCCCTCATCCAAATAATGTGCTGCAAATCTTTTTATAAAGGAATTGCCTAACTACAATGCCTAGCAATAGTCCTCTCCCATGAAAAAAAACATTTGAATCTTATTCCTTTTCAGCACTGTGGCATGTGGCACCACCCTGTTTGTTATTTCAGGGAACCTCAATGCTTAAATAGGTTCATAGGTTCATAGGTAGGTACTAGGCTATCTGCCCAAAGGCATTTATAAGCCTAGCCAGAATGTGTTGACTTTCACTGCCCCCTTAGATTAGTTCCTTGTGCCTCTGTCCAGCAGAGCCACTGAAGAGATCCCCGAGGTAAACTTTCTGTTTCCCATCCACTCGTCAAAGTTTCTTTTGAAGAGTGTTAGCGAGGAGCTCTGCTTAATGTAGATTGGGATCTTGTTCCAAAGCATGGGAAGTCTCTGGGACAGGAATCTATCCCTCCAGCATGTCCTATTTATTGTTGTGGTGAGGTTTAGATCCCTAGAGCATGTGGCTCGAGGGGATAAGGTTTTCTTTAGGTGGAGCATGTCCATAAATTCTGCGTTGGACATGGCCTTGTATGTCAGGCAGAGATCACCTCTGAGTAGGTGGTATGCAACCAAGTACAGCTGGAGTTTCTTCAGTCAAGCTGCATAGAGCATCTGTTTGAGGCCAGTGATCCTCTTGGTGAAGTATTTCTGTGGTCTTTCCAGCTGTTGCAAGTGTCTTGTAAGGTACATCCCAAATGGGGCATTGTACTTTATGATGGGTCTGATGAGTGATGAGTAGAGGGGCACAATGACCTCTTTTGATTAGGTGGGCCATGTAGAAGAATTTTCTAACCACTTTGGCAATGTGATTATCAAAGGTGAGATTACTATCTACTTGGGTCCTCAGATCCCTTATTACATCTTCCGTATTTAGGGGACCACCACCTATGTGGTAGCTTGTGGGTACGTTTTTTTCCAAAGGGGATGACTATGCACTTTTTGGCATTTAGCTTGAGGCCATGATTTTGACACCAGGTATCCGTCTCAGTGAGACCCTTCTGGAGGATGTCCATGTCAGCCGGAGAGTCAATTATAGCCCCTAGTTTGCAGTCTGTGAACTTGGTCAGCCATAGTCCTCCTGTGCTTGCCTGTACCTCTGAGAAGTATATGCTGAACAGAAGGGTCTTAGGACTGAGCCCTGGGGAATGCCACTTGTAACCAGTTTACAGTCGGACCTAGCTCTCAACTCTCACCATGTGGTTCTGTCCGTGAGCCAGTTGACAACCCATCTTGTGATGTAGGGGTTTATGGTCAGGCTGGTGAGCTTGTCTATAATACCAGAATGGGGAATGGTGTTGAAGGCCTTAGCGATGTCTAGGTAGGCTGTGTGTACCACCTTTCCCTTGTCTATAGCCTTGGTAACAGTATCAAAGAAGTCCACCAGGTTTAGGAGGCATGATCTGCCCTTAACAAAGCCAGACTGGGTAGGGTCCAGTGTTTGGAGGTTCCCAATGTCACTATTAAAGAGTTCCATGATGATGCGCTCCATAGCCTTGCAGACCAAGCCAGTCAGGCTTATAGGGCGATAGTTCCCGGGGTCTGCTGTGGCTCCACCTTTGTGGAGTGGAATAACCGTTGCTGTGCACCACTCTATGGGTACATAGCCTGTGGAGAGGCAGAGTTTGAACTGTGTGTTTAGGTGAGAGGTTAGTTGGTCTTTGAGCTCATGTTGGATGCAGCCTGGGACATCATCCGGTCCCATTGATGCTGTGTTTCTGGCTTTGGAGAGGGCTGTTTTAACCTGAGTGTCTGTGATTTCAGGGACTCTACATTCTTCTGGTATGGTTATGGGCCCTTTTGGGGGTGAAAGGGGGGTGAAGTTTGCGCTGAACCTGTCTGCCAGGATGTTGGCAATATCAGTTGGTTCAGTGTATTTTATGCCATTCTGCATCAACTCCGAGCAGATCTGAGCATTGCCACTTAGATTCTTGACATAGCTAAAGAATGCCTTGTGGTTATCTTTGGAGTCCTTGGCAATTTTTCTTTCAAAGCTCGCCTTGGATGATTTTATGAGGGATCATAGTTTCTTGCTGATACTGATCAGGGATGTCTTCCCTTCTTGGGATTTTATTCTTTTCTGTACTAGTTTCCTCCTTCTATTGTATAGCTTGTTTATGGCAGGAGTCCACCAGACTGGTTTCCTTTTCTTGGAGGAGTGAGTCTTGGTTTTGCTTGGGATGGCATGATCCATGCATTCTTGTAGGTGCCCATAGAATGCATTAGTAAAGGATTTTGCAGCTTGGACAGCGTTATCCTTCAGCATGGGGGCTTTGAAACTTTCCACCTCAGTCTTAAGTAACGTGAAGTTTGCTTTTGAAAAGTTTTTCATGATGGTTTTCTTGTCCGGGCGTGGTGTGGATATCCAAAGTGATTTGTTTATGGTCAGATCTAACCAGCGAGGGGTTGACCTCTGTAGTGGAACACCAGTCGCCCATGTTGGTGATGACTAGGTCCAATATGTTGTCACCTCTGGTGAGAGTGTTGACCAGTTGAACCAGGGTGTTTGAGTTTATATAAATCACCCAATATTAGGGTGTTTGGTAGGACGTTTATGTTTCCCAGCATTTCCAGAAATGCGGAATGGGGGTCCTTAGACATGGTGGGTGATCTGTAGCAAGCTAAAATTTGAATTGCAGTTTTGCCTGTTGTTAGTTGCACGTGGATGATCTCTGAAGCATCGTGCTGTGCCACAAACCTGGAGGTGTGGGTATCCTTGATGAATATGGATACGCCCCAGCCTTTTGTATTTCGGTTTGGGTTCTGTGGCCGAAATGTATGGTATGAGTTGTAGCCTGGTAGTGCTGGGGTGCTCTCTGGAGCCTTAAACCAGGTTTTTGTTACTGCACATATATCGATTTTCTCCATACTGAGGAGTGCCTCAAGTGCGTGCATTTTGAGGTTTAGACTTCTGGCATTGAGTGGCATTATCCTCAGTTTTTTGTTACTTGTGCTATTTATGGTGGTGGGTTTGTCTTTTGAGCCTTGCCTAAAAAAGGCACTATGGGGCTGGCAAGAGCCTTGGCCAGTATTCGAAAGCCTAAGGGTGACAGGTGCAAGCTGTCTCTAGCGAAGCAGAGTGGCTTCTCGAGCATGTCATCCCAGGTGGACAGACACGGGATCCCCTTTGAATGACACCAGAAACTTAGCCAATTGTTGAAATTGAGAATTTTTACTTTATACCGTGGTATCATTCTTGGTGAGGTCAGGATGCTACTCAGGGTCAGGGTCATACTGGCCTGGGCTACGTGATCAGAGAACTCTTCCATGTTTCTTTTCATGTAGTCCAGGGAGGTATTGCTCAGGTCCTTCACACCAACATGGACATTGACAGAGTCATATTTGTACTTGTGAAGTGACCTGATTGCTTGTGTTATGTGGCAGATCCTGGCACCCGACAGGCAGCTAACAGTAACCTTCTCCTTGTTCAGCCTAGTGAGTGGGACATTAGTGTGCCTGACAATAGAGTCACCTATTACTAGTATGTTGGGTATGTTCTATTGCCTTAAGGGCTGTGATTGCATGGCAGACTGGTTTTGTGAAGTATGTGTTTCATGGTTTGTGTTGGGGGGTAGAGGTTGCTTGGATGTTTGCTTTGGAGGTCTCTGTTGGTTTTGCAGATTTTTATTTAGTGCCTCCGAGTATGTTTTCATGTATTTATGTGTGTTTTTTTTCCAGCGCTGCTTTAATGGGTCTGTGTGAGACTGGTGGTGTGATGCAAGTGTTTCCCTTCTCCTCTTGACTGTCTGATCCAGTCTTGGGTTGAGAGAGCTTAGTCTCCAGTTTGGCTGTATAACTGCATCTCTCGCATGTATTAGTGTTTGGTGGTAGGAGGAGGTGGGTTGTCTGTGCACATGAGGCAGTTGTAACATTGCCTCAGAATGCCCAGATTCACCAGCTGGACTGGAGAGTACACCTGAAATTGCCCTTTGGACATGCCTGGATAGGTACAGTGAACTGTTTTACTGGATGGCTGGTAAGGCCGAATTGAGAGCCTTGTCCTTCTGTACAGTACAGGAGGGTCTAATGCTAGGGTTTATAAGTGCTTGCTATACATTTTGAGCAAGTGCCTGGCTGAGAAATTAATGGCTTGAGTGCTTAAGTTGAACGTTTGTCTAGTTCCAAGGGAAAAATTGAAGAGGAGACTTTGTGGAGCCGGGAATAGTTTTACCCTGGATAATCGGAGCTGCCCGGCGCACAAAACTGAGCAAATACGGTATTTATAGCAGGGAAATGAAAGAGATAGAAATTAGCCCAAAATGGCCAATAAACTACTAATTTCTGGGCTGAAACCACTCCTCCAGGGACAGATAGGCTGCTCAAAGCTCCCCTCTCTCACAGGTGAACAGAGAACTTCCTTCTATCCAAGTAAGGTATGGGCAAACACAGAGATTTGTAACACAGCCCTGAATTCAGTACTAACCTGAAAACTGGACTATACTAGCTTAGAAAGGCGGGAAACAAGTATATATATATATATATATATATATATATATATATATATATATATATATATATATGTTTTTTTTTTTTTGTTTGTTTTTAGAAAATAAAGCAGATACACTCAAAAAACACTTTAAATGCACAGAAAAGGATACTTATTGTTATATATCACAGATCAGAGTTGTAGTCAATGCCCCTAGTAATAAAGTAGGAAGAAACACAAATACAGTAAAAGCAGATGAATAAAGTGCAATTTTATATATATATATATATATATATATATATATATATATATATATATATATATATATATAAAACAATACAAAACTAACAAACTGATTTAAACAAGTTACCCAATTAACCAGAAAAAAACTCAAAACTGAGCCCTGTTCCAGCAGTCTTCAATAAGACAAGTTCTAACTGCGCACCCCTGCTTACTAGGATGCAGGAGAACCTTCTCCAAAAAGATGGCCTGGATCAGTGCTCAAGTTATACAAACAAAGCTAGATTCAGCAGGCCTGAATCTGGTCTATGTTACAGCAACAAGCTGCACCAATTTCAGAAGGAAACAGTTCAAATAAGCAGGCACAATAAGCCTGTGACCAGAAATTCCCAGCTCAGAAGGACAGAATCCAGCCTCTTCTCCCACAAGAGTGCAGACCACAAACTTTCCTAATGTAGAATAACTGGCCTGAAGCCTAAGTGCTTAAGCCAGAACTAATACACTTTTAGAATAGCAGACACTGGGCCTTCAATCAGCAATTCACAGCTTAGAATGATGTAAGCTACCTGTCCTGTCACAACAGTGCAGACCACAAACTTTCTTAATGTAAAACAACCTGTATGAAGCCCAAGTGCTTAAACCAAAAGACTTAGAATAACAGTTACAATTTAATCAGGCTACTACCAAGCAGTAATAAATGCAGCAGAATAAATAAAAGTGAGTACTTTTAAGAAAAGTAAAATAATGTAGGAGGAAAGACAAATACAGTAAAAGCAAATGAATAAAGTGCAATTTTTTTAAGTGCAAAAAGAGAGGAAGGAAGAACCTAAGTGGGCTGGCCTTCTCAAATCTTCTTTATGTATTAAGTGGAGTGAACACTAGACTCAGAATATGATCTCACTGTACTCGGTTAAGTGAGCAAATGAGATGGACCCAGAAGGAGTGTTCTAAAACAGACTTACAGGAGGGGCGGGCAATTCCAGAGTCACCAACACAATAACAGAGAGGGTGGGTGGGGAACTAACTGCAGAGAGACACACAGCACACTGTTCAGAAACACACAATTTGGAAACAGAAAAAAAATGAAAATACAGTACTTTTAAAACTGCAAGTTTGTACTTAACAGAATACTAAAATACACTAATGCAAGTTTCACTTAGCTTCAGCTTCTAATGCAGATGTTTTTTAGCCAAGCAATACTCTCAGGAGTTGAGCATAAAATGATTTCTCAAACTTTGTGGCTAGCACTTAAAATACAGAGCAATCCCTCTCTAGACTATTAAATATCAGATAACAAAGAAGTGATAACGCCACCCCCTCTAATAGCAAACAGGCACACAGCACACTGTTCAGAAACAAACAATTAGGAAACAGAAAAAATGAAAATACAGTACTTTTAAAACTGTAAGTTTGTACTTAACAGAATACTAAAAAATACTACTGCAAGTTTCACTTAGCTTCAGCTTCTAATGCAAATGTTTGTAGCCAAGTAAGTCTCTCAGGAGTTGAGCATAAAATGATTTTTCAAACTGTGTGGTTAGCACTTAAAGTACAGAGGAATCCCTCTAGGCTATTAAATATCAGATAATAAAGAAGTGATAACACCACCCCCTCTTATAGCAACACACAACACACTGTTCAGAAACACAAAATTAGGAAACAGAAAAAATGAAAATACAATACTTTTAAAACTGCAAGTTTGTACTTAACAGAATACTAAAATACACTACTGCAAGTTTCACTTAGCTTCAGCTTCTAATGAAGATGTTTGTAGCCAAGCAAGTCTCTCATGAGATATACAGATTTGACCTAAAAGAAGCACTCCTAGCCTGCAGGTCTGGTCTGAATCAACATCAACAGTTACACAAAAAAATTGTGATTGTAGCTCAAGCTCTTTCTTCTCTCTTTATTTAACCTGTTGAATCATGAGCCAGAGCCAAGCTTTTACTCAGGCCCGAGCCAAGCTTGACATAGCTCTTGCTTGCCCATCTCTAATGCTAAGTCATGACACAGAGAAATAGTATTACTTTTCTCCAGGGTAGGGATATGGGAGGGAACACTGACAGACCATGGAACCTTATTTATGTCCACAATAATATACCTTTCCTGTGTCTTAAAGTAAAACAGTTAAGACCTTCAGATTACCACCCTCAAACTGATGGTGCAGTGAAGTATATGCTAAAGAAGACCACTGAAAAGCATTGAAAACTGTGATAATTTACTTCTATACCTACTGCCTGCTACAAAAGAGGCACTTCAAACTTCAAAGAATTTAATCTACTGATTTACAACATGGGAGACATCACCAATGCTATATAGATATAGAAAAAGAGACTTGGAGGAGGACAAAACTCAGTTTACAGTATAAGTGTAATTGTAAACTTTATAGCAATAGTTGTATAACATATGCAAAGGGCAGAAGAGATGAAACACAGGGTGTACAATGATAAAGCAGCCTTGCAGAGTTTAAAACAGAGGACAAAGTATTAGTACTGGTTCTCTTCAATGGAAAAAAGTCCCTTTCTAACAAGATGGTGAGAGAAAAAGAATGAAGTGAGCTGTGATGCCCCTGCACTGGCCCAGTAATGAAGGAGCCTCAATCCTCACCACTGGCAACAGTAAGGGACATACACAATGGGAGGATAACAAGTACACACACAGAAAATTACAATTTCCCTTAAGAGCACAAAGAGATCACAGTCAGTCTGGGGCTGGTTTCTCCCTCTTTCTCCAGATCCCCAATAATACTCCCCACTGGCATAGCTATAGGATTGAGATCTCAGCTGAGTGACTAAACCAAGATCTACACTACCCTCTCTCTCCATCCAGTGCTTTGTGTCCCTGCCCAAGTAGCTGACACACACATTCTTTGAGATTTGATTTATATACAAACACACACACACACACACACACACACACACACACACACACACACACACACACACACCTGGAGAAGGCTGGCACAGGTTTACTAGCTATGCTCCCTTCTGACCAGACTATAAGGTAGTTATCACTGCCACCAGCCCCTCCTTATCAGCTACTAGAAGGCCCTTACAAAGGGTGACCTATCCTACTGTGTAATGTTACAATTATCCAAATGGCAAGTGTGACCAAGACTTGCAAGGCTAGTTAAGAGTGGCCTGTAGAGTGTCACAAAATACATATGCAAGTACTCTAAGAGTTTAAATATGTCTCACAAATATCAGCCACAAAGATAGGTTTAAATATATTTAAAAAAGAACAAGACAATATCAATCACCACAGTAACTATAGTCCAGAATCTCAGGAAATATTTTAAAACAACATTGCAGGACAGTCTCAAATAAATACAGAAAACATTTAAAATAATCTTTACTATATTCCTATCTATATCTAAAAGATAATATGCCCTAAATAACTTACTTACAGATCAAGACACAGGCAGACATGCTCAATGGATGTTTCTAGGTCCAAGACAAGATACAAAATGCACAATTTTTCTTAGAAGGCTTTTAAATTACTATCAAACATTACTGCTGGGTCAGCATGTATGACATTACTCTTTGTTACCTGCCTATAATTCCCAGATTAACAAAAACTAACATAACTAACATCTCTGTGTGAAAAATACATATCTCTCAGAAGTTTGCAGAACTTGGAATTCGTAAAACAATAAAACGGTTTTACATTTTAAACGTAGTAATTACTTCTCTCCAAGACAATATAAAAAACTTCTAGCTCTAGACATCCTGTCTTCTTGCTGCATTGAAACTAACTTTTATATCACATCATAAAGGACTTAATTTTACCTTATTTTCTTAAAGTTTTGTAAGTTTTGTAAGACAGCGCAGTGGTGCAGCAGTAGCATTGTTGCTTCACAGCAAGAGGTTCTCCAGTTCAATTCTCGGCTGGGGTGCCTTCTGTGTGGGATCTGCATGTCCTCCCTGCATTCATGTGGGTTTCCTTCCATGTTAGAAAGACATGCATCTGGAGCATTTCTCCCCGGGCCTCCGCTGAAAATTGGCTCATTCCAAGTCGGACTTTCCTGGTTAACAAATGTAAATAAATACATAAAATAATCTTCTATGTCCCAGGGAATGTTGTGGTTACATTCTTGAAGCTCAGTACATAACATACAGTTCTGTATAAATCATAGCAATATTCACAAATGACATAGAATTATTTACAAAATTCCAGCTAGTTGGGCTGGCAGCATTTTGGTTTGTCACATGAGCTACAAAATAAGACAAAATACAAGGCAAGGAGAAGACCAGAGCAGATATACAGGTTCATAGGTTCAAAGGTGATTACTTGGTTAAAGGCACAAGAGCCTTTACAAGCCTAGTGAATAATACCCAGAATATGACAATATTATATCTGAATTCCCCAGCTATGGGCTGGGGTAGTATCAGGGTAGTGGGTCTTTGGGTGTTGGAGCCCTGAGTCATTTTACAGACTGCCTCTGTCCATAAAGGACTTGGGCAGTACCCCAGGAATGAATTTATAGTTCCCCATCCATTTATCCAAATTCTTTTTGAAGAGAGTGAGGGTTGCACTTTGTTTTATGAAGATGGGAAGTTTATTCTATAGACAAGGTTGCCTTTGTGATATGTATCTGTCTCTCCAGCAAGGTCTAGAGCCAAAAGTAAGGTTTAGGTCCATGGAACGTGTAACCCTTGTATAATTTTTCTTGTGAATATGTACCATTGTCATCAAGGCTGGTTCAAAGAATGCCTTTTAGGTCTGGCATAAGTCCCCTCTCAGTAAATGATATGAGAGACAGTAAAGGGATAGGGCCTTTACTTGGTCTGCATAAGACATGTGCTTACACTTTCTATTTTTTGTGAGAAACCCCTGGGACCACTCCAACTGGTGTAAGTGCCTCGTTAGGTACATGCAGAAGGGAGCATTGTACTTGATTATGGGACTGATGAAGGCTGAGTACAATGGCATTATGACTTCCTTTGATTTTGATGCCATGCCTTTACGTAAAAGTTGTGCCACACAGAAGGATTTCCTCATATTGCAGCTATCTAGTGGTCAATGTTTAGGTTACTATCTATCTGTGTTCCTACGTCCCTCAGCACTAGGTCTGCTTTTAGGAGTCTGGTATCAATATTATAATTTTCTGGATTTCTGATTTACTGAAGGGTATAATTAAGCCAAATTGGGTTTGGTTCAGTTTTTGGAGGGTTTCTATGTTGTTATTGATCAGGTCCATGATAATTCTCTCCATGGCCTTGCAAATAAGACTGGTCAAGCTTATTGGTCTGCAGTTCTTGGTCAGTTGATGGGTCCCCCTTGTGCAGAGGGACAACTGTTGCACTCCTCCATTCCTTTGGGACAAAGACCATTTAGAGGCTATGGTTTTACAGGAAAAGCTCACCCAGACTCTGTTACAACTTGCTTTGATGGGAAAGGTTGGATTGCTTATTGCCTTCTTCTATTTTGTACGTGTAATTTGTTTCCTTTACATTGTGTTTTCCTTGTATTCTGCTTTTAATTGTATATTAAATATAGGAAAGAGACAATAGCTGTGTTGCTTGTGAGTCACACAGGTCATTAGACTACAAGTCAGTATGACTCAGTCATAGTCCATGTGGCTGTATCTCCTTAGACTACATAAAGATAGACATCATAGAGCTTTTGGAATATGTGTCCCAGGCTGGTATGAGCCTAGCATTGAGCAGCATTTTACCTTCTCCAAGCATGATGCCACAATACGAACAAAAGATGACTGACTTTAATAATTGGCTTAGTTTCTGCTGCTATTCTAAGGGGGTGCAATATTTGTCACTACGGAAGGAGATTGTCAACACACTACACTGCTTTGCCAGAGATGATCTGCACCTCTCCACTCTAGACTTTTGAATATGAGCTAAAACATTGTGTTCCCCCATAGTTCCTTTTTTGGCAAAGCCAAACTGAAAGTACTTCCAACATAGCAAATCAAAACGAAGAAAATCTAAAGGTATTACTGTGCAATGCTAGGAGCCTAAACAAAAAATCTTAACTCCCTAGAAGGTCTCTTCAGTCTAGAAAATGCTGATGTCTATGTGGTAAATGAGACATGGTTTAAAGCCGCAGAGAGCAGACCAACAGTGTAAGTATACAATGCCTTCCACACATTTAGACATGTTTGTCTTGATTTACATCAAAAATAAATATACTTCAAGGCTGGTCCAACAGTACAAGGTACTGGTACAAGGTACAAATCACCATAGGCAAAATCTAATATCACTTCCTTGCCAGCTATAGGTCCCCTTCTATGACCCAGGAAACCCATACCGGTATTTAAACTTATTAAAAACACTCGCCATCCAACCCAATACCATATTCATGGGGTGTCTTTAATTACCCGACTAGCAACCGATAATCCTATACGACACCAAACGTACAGGCCCAAAGATTCTTGGATTTTGTAAACACAAACTCCTTGGGTCAGATTGTCAATACACCAACCAGGGGTGCAACCATACTGGATCTGGTCCTCACTAATATGGGTGAATACTGCACACCCCCTAGTGTAATGTCTTCTCTGGTAAGGCCAGACCACAAAATGGTCTCCTATGAAATAAAAATAAAACCTGGCCCCCCAGCTAACCCAGGAATATTCAGAAACTACTCTAAGGCTAACTTCCTGCTATTAAGTGACATCTGGGCAAAATTTCAAACCCCCATAAACCCTAAGAACACTGCTGCTTATGCAAAACAGTTCAGAGAAACCCTATATAAGCATGTTAATAGCTGCATAGAGGCACCTGTACCCAACAGGAACCAATACAGAAATAACTCAAAAAACAAGCCACCCTGGTGGAATCACAAAATCAATAGGCTGTATAACAGAAGGAAGAAAATCATGGCAAAAATTAGGAGGTGCAGCACCCAGCAGGATAAAAGCACTCTCATCAAACAAAACAAACAACTCAAAGGACACATAATATCTACCAATATCAAACTTCAGGTAAATTTAGCCTCTCAGGCCAAGGACAACCACAATGCATTCTTTAGCAATGCCTGCAACCTCAAAAGCAATACATAATTGTGTGCAGACTCATTGTAAATGGAGCCACCTATAACGAGACAGAAGATATAACAAACCTACTGGCTGACAAATTCAGCTCCAACTTTACCGTTCTCTCCCCTTCAACCTTCCTTCAGGAAAAACCATCAAATTGAACTCCCCCTGCCATCACTAGGGAACAGGTCCTTAATGCTCTCTTTAAGGCTATGAACACTGCATCAATGGGGCAAGACAACATTCCAGGATGCCTTCTAAATAGCATGAAACATGACTTAGTAAGTTCTCTGGAGTTGCTATTTAACTGTAGCCTCCAAACAGGCTTTGTGCCTCATGAATGGAGAACAGCAACAGTCATCCCTCTGCACAAAGGTGGGCCATCTACAGACCCTGGAAACTAAAGACTCATATGTCTCACTAGTCTTATATGCAAAGCCATGGAAAGAATTATTGTATTATGGAAACAATTAATAATTATATAGTAAACTTCTAGACACTGGACCTAGCCCAGTCTGGTTACATCAAGGGCAGGTCAAGCCTACTCAGTCTGCTGGACTTCTTTGAGAAGGTTGTCAGAGCAATGGATGAGGGCAAAATGGATCACACTGCCTACCCTGACCTGGTCAAGGCATCTGACACAATACCCACTCAGTCATTATTGACAAACTCAAAAGGTTAGGTACAAACACAGGGGATAGCCAACTAGCTCACAGACATGACCCAGGAAGTTAAAACTGGGGAGTCCACCTCTGCAAAGAGACCAGTCACAAGTGGAGTCCCACAGGGATCAGTCCTTGGACCACTCCTTTTTGGCATTTACTTCTCTGAAGTTAAGGCCAATGCCAATGGTCTCTGGCTGACTAAACTTGCAGATGATTGCAAATTAGGAGCTGTCATTGAATCTCACACCAACACAAATGTTCTCCAGGAAGGTCTAAAACAACTGGTGTCAGAACCATGGACTAAAATTAAATTAGTTATCTATTTTATTTAACATTTGTTTACCGGGAAAATCTGACTTGGAACAAAGTCAATTTTCAGTGGAAGCCCGGGGAGAAATGCTCCAGACACAAGTCTTTGTAATGTGGTAGGAAACCGGAGTACCCGAAGAAAACCCACACGAACGCAGGGAGGAAATGCAGACTCCACACAGAAGGCACTCCAGCTGAGAATCGAACTGGAGAACATCTTGCTGTGAGGTAACAAAGTGCCATCCAATAAATGCATAATAGTTTCCTTCAGGAAGTCATCCACCCCTGGTAGCTATCATATTGACAAAAACCCTCTAACAGCTGACCCAGTAGTCAGGGAATTAGGGACACACACATAGACAGTAATCTAGCCTTTGACCATTATGTGTCTACAGTACTCATTAAATCATTCTATGTTGTGCAATTTACAAACAAAGGTATGGCATCAAGGTCCAAGGAAGTCATTGTTAAACTGCATTTGGCATTCATCAGACCTATCACTGAGTACAATACTCCCTTTGGTATGTACCTAACCGGGCATATCCAACCAGTGGAACATCCACAGAGGGTTCTCACCAAAAGTATACAGGGTGTAAGTAAAATGTCCTATGCAGACCACCTCAAGGTCCTATCCCTGTATTCTGTCTCCTACAGGCTGTTGAGGGGAGATCTATGCCTAGAATACAGGGCATTACCACACCCCACTCTGATGGATCTCCTGAATATCCGCAGAATTATTCATAGATTGATAGACTACTACTAGGCTAATGACCCAAGGGGCCTTTCGAAGACTAGCCATGTTTTCCTGAAAGAATAATTATGTACTGCATTGAAATAGGACATTGAGAGCCAGGCACTTATAAGCTGCCTCTGTCCATAAGGGACATGGGTGCTGGGCCCAGTGTAAATTTCCTATTCCCAATCCACTATTGTAAGTTGTGCTTAAACTGGGAAATAGACAAACTTAGATTCACATGGATGGGAAACCTGTAACATAGGAGTGGCAGTCTCTGGGACACATACCTGTTTCTCCAGCATGTTCTGTTTAAGTCATCCACAAAATTCAGGTCCCTAGAAGTTGTATCTGTGGTACTTTTTGATTTATGAATATGTAGAAGATTCATAAATGTGGGGTTGGTGGATGCCTTGTAAGCCAGCCATAGATCACCCCTCAGCAATCTATAGGAGACTGAGTAGAAGGAAACGGCTTTAAGGCACTCTGTGTAAGGCTGGTTTGTTACATTTTGTAATTTTTTTGTAAGGAACCTTTGAGGTTGCTCTAGTTGCTGCAGATGCCTGGTCAGGTAAAAACCAAAGGGAGGATTGTACTCTATGACTGGTCTGATAAGGGTGGAGTACAGTGGGATAATGACCTCTTTGGATGTAGATGCCACGCCCTTATTTATAATCTGTGCAACATAAAAGGATTTCCTTACCACTGTAGCCATGTGGTGGCCAAACATAAGCCTACTTTTGTGTACATACCCAGATCTCTGACCACTGGGTCGACTCTTAGGGGTGTATTATCAACATGGTAATTAACTGGGATGATTGATTTCCCAGAGGGTATAATTACGTATTTCTTAGCATTGAGTTTAAGACCATGTCTTTGGCACCATTTATTAGTCAGCGATAGACCTTCTTGAAGAATGCTAGTGTCTGCAGGGGAGTTGATGATAACCCCCAGCCTGCAATCATCTGCAAATTTAGTCAGCCACAGCGTTTGCTTTCATCTCAGAGAAACAGATGCTAAAAAGGAGTGGGCCCAATACCGAGCCCTGGGGGACTCCACTAGTGACGTCCCTCTTGGTTCAGGTGACCTCACCTATTTTGACCTCCTGGGCCTTGTCAGTGAGCCAGTCGGCTATGCTATCCAGTGGGTGATAAAAGGGTTTATACCTAAATTAGTGAGCTTATCTGTAATGCCTGAGTGGGGTATTGTATCAAAAGCTTTGGCCAGGTCGAGCTAAGCTGTGTTTACAGTCTTCCCTTCGTCCTCTGCTTTGGAGACCCTCTCAAAAAATCCACCAGATTTTAATAGGCATGACCATGACCTTTCTTTTAACAAAGCTGAACTGTGATGGGTCCAGTGTTTGCAGGTTACCTATGTCCTTATTTATCATGTCCATGATGATTTATTCCATGGTCTTACATATGAGGCTGGTAAGACTTATGGTCCTGTAGTTATCCAGATCAGTGGTGGACCTCCTTTCTGCAAAGGAATGTCTGTAGTCATCATTTATTCCTTTGACACAAAATTTTACTGAAGGTTCCGGCTGAAAAGTGATTCAAGTGGACCAAAGAGGTCTTGTTTTATGCTATTTATTAAACATTCCAGGATTTTATCGGGACCCATCAATGCCGTGTTTTTGGCCTTGGAAAGTGCATTAATGACCTGCTTTCTAGTAATGGTTGGAGGGATTATATTATGTGGTAGTTCCTTTGGTCTATCAGGGGGAGTGAGGGGAGAAATTTGAACTGAACCTGTCAACAAAAAGTTTGGCTCTGGTTCAGTGTGGGTGATGCCATCTACAATAGGTTTTCTGCATTGTTGTGTACATTCTGTGAAGTTATGGACATAGCCTGTAGAAAGCTTTGTGGTTGTCCTCTGCCTGAGAAGCTATTTTTTCTTCAAATTTAACCTTTGAAGTATTAATTTACCCTCTTAGCTGTCTGTTTAGATTGGTCAGTGGGCTTTTAGTATGCATGGCTTTGTTTCTCCTACTCTTGGCCAAGACTGATTGCTAATGGGATTCTATGAGGGTGGCTTGTCTTTTGAGTTTGTCTTATTCTTAGTATGACTGTGCACAACTTGGTCTAAACAGCTGTCAGTATGGCTGTAACGAGATTTTGGAACTAGCTCTGTGTATTCTATGGTATTTACTGATTTTGGGGGTGCTTGGAATTTAGCCAAGGTGTTGCTTAGTAGAGAGAGGTTAGCCTTGGAATAGCTCCTAAAGGTTTTTGGTTTTAAGGCACCTATGATTTCATTTTTATTTCAAGTAATTTTGCCTTAAGGTCAGATCTGATGAGTGAAGATATTACATTGGATGAGGAATACTGACACCCCCCCATGTTTGTGAGTACAAGGTCAAGGATATTTGCACCCCTGGTAGGAGAATGGGACCCATTATTCCAGGATGTTGGTATTAACAAAGTTAAGGAATCGCTGGGATTGTGCATTAGAAGTGGTGTAGGATTCACAGTCTATAGAGGGGTAGCTGAGATCCCCCATGAATATCTTATTGGGTTGAACAGTGAGGGATTCTAGTACATTGAGATTGGTAGTATGGGTTTCCTGTGACATGGACGAGGACCTATAGGTTGCAAGGATATGGTACGACACACTGTTTATGGTGAGTTGCATGTGTATGAGTTCCAGTGGGTCTAGTCTGGATGTGAGATTGGTCTTGATGTAGACTGAGACCCTCCACCTTTAGTTCCCTCCTGTGCAGTAGCTGCTCTAAAGGTGTTTAAGGCATTATAACCTTGCATTGCTGGGGTACTTTCCATGACATTAAACCATGTCTTCATTACTAGACAGATGTCTACACTCTCCAAGGAGGGTAAGGCTTGCAGGGAGTGGAGTTTCTAGTTAAGAGTTCTAGCACTGAGCAGTACGGACTTCAGATATTCCTTCATAGGTTCAGTTAAGTTGGTAGGTTTATCGGTTTGGCATTGCCTAAAAAAGGTACTATGGGGGTTGAAAATGTCTTTGCCAATATTTGTAAGCCTAGAGGGGATAAGTGAAGACCATCCCTGGCAAAGCAGCATAGTCTGTCAAACATGTCCTCTTAGGCTGTGAAATATTGTACCCCCTTGGACTGACACCAGAAGCTAAGCCAATTGTTAAAATCAACCATTTTCCGTTGGTAACATGGCATCATCCTTGGAGAAGGTAGTATGCTGCTCAGTGCTAGGCTCATACCTGCCTGAGACACATAATCAGTGAGCTTGATCATGTCTCTCATCATATAGTCAAGCAAGGTGCATCTCAGGTCATTAACAGCCACATGGACTATGACAGAGTCATACTAGTACTTGTGGTTCAATGACCTGAGTGCCTTGTGTGACTTGATAGATCATAGGCCCAGACAAGCAACTAACTGTGACTTTCTCCTTACTCAATCTGGTGAGGGGGACATCAACGTGTCTCACTATAGAATCACCAGTGACCAGGAAATGTGGCTGTGTGCTGGTTTGCCTTAAGGGCTCAGCAGTATAGGCATTGGATACAATATTACTGCAGAGGCATTTGATACAATGTTACTATGTGTAGCTGTGGATGATGTTTTAACAGAGTGTTTATGTGATGACTGAGGACCCTTTCTTTGATTGTACTGTGCGGGAGGTCTTAGTGTTTTAGGAAGGCTACCTCTAAGTGCCTCAGCATAAGTAGTTTTATTTGTAGGGTCTTCAACCTGTGATGTAGGTGGAGTGTAAGTGTCACTGACAACCTCTATAAGATTATTTTTTGTTATATAAGAGAGTTTTGCCTCCACCATTAAAATGTATTTACACTTCTTGCATACACTATCTGTTTTATTAAGAATAAGTGGGTTGTCAGCGTACATGAGGCAGTTCCTACAATGCCTCAGAATACCCATCTCAATCAGGCTGGCCAAAGAGAGAGTCAGAAAGTGCATATCCGTGGCCAATGATCTACTAGGGAGGAGTGAGGGAAATTTAAATATTGAACAAGTCAGTAAGAAAAGCAACTTGATGAGCAATGATCAGCTATGCATAAATTAGATGCTCTAGTAGTTAACAAAATCTGTCTAGACAGTAATTCCACAAGAGTGCAGACCAAAACAAAGACACTTAAAGCACAATAAGCCTTCACCAGCAATTCCCAGCTCAGAAGGGTGGAGGCTATTCTCTCTTCCCACAACAGTGTAGACCACAAACCTTCCTAATGTAAAATACATGGTTTGGAGCCCAAGTGCTTAAACCAGAGCAAAGACACATAGAACAACAGGCATAATAAGCATTCAACCAGCAGTTCCCAGCTCAGAAGGGTGTAGGCTATATTTTCCTGCCACAAGAGTTTAGTACACAAACCTTCCCAATGTAAAATAACTTGTTTTGAGCCCAGGTGCTTAAATCAGAACAAAGACACTTTAGAATACCTGTTGGCTGATATGTTCAGTTCAAACTCCCCATTCTAAAGAAGTAAACATTGCCTGTGATATGAACAGGACCTGCTGGGGAGAGGGTATGTATTCCACAGACTACCCCATCTCTAGATCTGGCTCCCCATCCTTGTGAAGCAGAGATCCTCCCTAACCCAATTCAAGTGTAACTTGGACAATTGGATGGGGAACAGGAAATTCATCCCAGGCAACCTGTAAATGGTTCATCTCCCAGGCCCCTGCTTGTAAATGTTTCATCTCCAAAGCCTCTGCTTACACACTTATCAAGGGTACCAGAACTTGTCAGACATTTGGGATGCATAGTTAGGCTTAAAAAGGCCCTAGTGGTCATTACCACCTATGAAGGGGGTTTCTAGTAACCCTGATAGATTCTGTTTTAAGCTGTTTAAGAAGCATCTTGGAATGTTGCAAAGACCAATGGAGGCTGTGTTTTTTCCTTAAGTGAGTGCAGTAAGGACCTGTTCTCTCATAATGACTGGTAGGGGTATGGTTGCAGGTATTTCTTTGGGAGTGGCAGGAGGTGATGGGGGAGAAGTTTCAACTGAACTTGTTGGCCAACAGGTTTGTTATTGTTTCAGGCTGGGTGTAAGTGTTGCCATTCATGATTGACTCGGCACATTGCTGAGCATTTCCCCTGAGGTTAAAAAAAATAATTAAACAAATCCTTATGGTTATCTTTCCCCTGGGAGGCTATCTTTACCTCATAGTTTGCATTGGCAGATTTGACCAGCTCTCTAATGTGTTTGTTTAGACAGGTGAGCATCCTTTTGCACTGATTTGTCTGTTCCTTCTTGGCTTTGGAGAGGATTATTTTCCTTTTGTTAAATAGCCTATTTATGCTAGGGATCCCAACCTATCTGTTTTATTAAGAATAAGTGGGTTGTCAGCGTACATGAGGCAGTTCCTACAATGCCTCAGAATACCCATCTCAATCAGGCTGGCCAAAGAATTTTATTTATTTATTTTATTTATTTATTTATTTTACATTTGTTTACCGGGCTAGTCCAACTGGATATATATCCGTTTTCAGCAGAGGCCCGGGGAGAAAAGCTCCACAAAAATCATACAGACATTGATTTACATACTGAAATATATTTTTTGTAGAAAGAAACATAAACAGGGAAAACAAATTAGACATACACATAAATTAACTAATTAGAAGAAATGCAAGTTATAGAATAAAAATAGATTAATAAAGGACAATGTACAAGAGGAGATAGAAAATGTAGGATCATGAGATATAAGAGAAAAGAGAGACCAATTAGGGAGCAACATGAAGGAAGGCAGGGAATTAAAGATTTAGTCTGGTTTAGTGCAAGGACATAGCCAATGAGAGTTAAAGAATAATTTGAGATTAGTTTTGAATTGGCTGAGAGAGGTAGCTAGTCTTAGGTTATTTGGAAGGGAATTCCATAGTTTTCCAATGGAATTGGCAAAAAGAGCATCGCCACCTGAATTATTGGATTTCGTTGTTTGTACCAGGACACTATTTGAAGAACGAAGGCTATTTAGATTGGAATAGGGGGTTAAAAGTTTGTACAATGAGGGGGGGGGTTTCTGGTTCTTTGATAATTTTAAATGCTTCACTAAGTTGGTTAAACTTGAGAAGATTGGGGAGTTCTAACCAGCCTAGTTTTCTTAGATTAAGGCAGTGGTGAGTACGGTAAGGCTCACCTGTTACAAATTTGGCAATATGGTTGTAAGCCACAGAGAGTTTGTTGAGTTCAGTTTTTTTGAGGAAGGAAAGTACCGGAGAGGCGTAAAGTAGGGTGGAGAGAAGGTGAGTGCGTGCGATTGTTAGTTTAGTATTGGGCGTAAGAAAGTTCTTAATTCTATACATGGAACCGAGTTTCTTGTTTACTGTCTTTATAGTTTGACTAATGTGAATATCAAATTTGAGCTTGTGGTCAATTGTGACACCTAGTAGTTTGGTATTGTTGACAGGCTCAATGATGGTCCCATTGGTGGACTGAACGTGGAAGGCCATATTATTAGAGAGTGGAGGGTGTAGCCCTAAAGAAGTGGCTAAGGTGGGGAGAATTAGTAGTAGGTTAGTTTTTTTAGGGTTTAGGATAAGTTTCCGTTCAGTGAACCATTTTTCTACTGCAGTAAAGCAGTGTTGGGTGGCTTTCTGGAGGTTATGAAGAGAGAGATCAGAGCAAATCAGCGTAGAGTCATCTGCATATTGAATGCAGGTGGCTTTAGGGATGACTGAATGGAGGTCATTTATGAATACAGAGAAAAGAAGGGGGCCAAGTATGGAACCTTGGGGAACTCCTATTGTGTTAGGTAGTAAGTGAGATAGTTTGCTTTGCCACTGAACTGCTTGTTGTCTACCAGAGAGGTAAGCATTAAACCAGTTTAGGGCAAGTTTATCAAGGTGAAGGTTTTCAAGGGTTTGTAGTAAGAGTTGATGATTGACCATGTCAAAGGCTTTTGACAGATCAAGAAATAGAGCAGAAGTAATTAGTTTGTTGTTACGGTAGCTGTTGATTGTGTCAACAAAGGAAAGGAGGGCAGTGGTAGTACTATGATGGGGGCGAAAGCCATGTTGAGTTTTGGACAAAAGATTATTTAGCGTGAGATAATGTAGGAGTTGTTTGTGAGCACATCTTTCCATTAATTTTGCTATAGGTGACAGTATTGCTATCGGTCGATAGTTAGAAGTTTCCGTGGAGGAACCATCCTTATGAAGAGGGATGACGTAGGATATTTTCCAAAGAGAGGGGATTGTGCCTTCTGTTATAGTTCTGTTAATTAAGATTGAAATGGGGTAGGCTACAGCATCTGATGCTATTTGTAGGTATTCGGCTGGGAGTCGATCGGCCGATAGAGTGGATGGTTTAAGTTTTTTCAATAGGGTTCTGATATAGGAGGTGGATATTGGTTGAAGGTTAAAGGCGGGTGGAAATTTGCCAATAGCAGTAGTAATAGAGGAGGAAGAAGAAGGTAGCTGACTGGCTAGTGACTGAATGGTCTCGGTGAAAAAAGAGTTGAAAGTGTTAGCTACTTCTACAGGATCTTTACCAATAAGTAAGACAGTCAGAAAGTGCATATCCGTGGCCAATGATCTACTAGGGAGGAGTGAGGGAAATTTAAATATTGAACAAGTCAGTAAGAAAAGCAACTTGATGAGCAATGATCAGCTATGCATAAATTAGATGCTCTAGTAGTTAAAAAAATCTGTCTAGACAGTAATTCCACAAGAGTGCAGACTTCAGACCAAAACAAAGATGCTTAAAGCACAATAAGCCTTCACCAGCAATTCCCAGCTCAGAAGGGTGGAGGCTATTCTCTCTTCCCACAACAGTGTAGACCATAAACCTTCCTAATGTAAAATACATGGTTTGGAGCCCAAGTGCTTAAACCAGAGCAAAGACACATAGAACAACAGGCATAATAAGCATTCAACCAGCAGTTCCCAGCTCAGAAGGGTGTAGGCTATATTTTCCTGCCACAAGAGTTTAGTACACAAACCTTCCCAATGTAAAATAACTTGTTTTGAGCCTAGGTGCTTAAATCAGAACAAAGACACTTTAGAATACCTGTTGGCTGATATGTTCAGTTCAAACTCCCCATTCTAAAGAAGTAAACCTTGCCTGTGATATGAACAGGACCTGCTGGGGAGAGGGTATGTATTCCACAGACTACCCCATCTCTAGATCTGGCTTCACATTCTTGTGAAGCAGAGATCCTCCCTAACCCAATTCAAGTGTAACTTGGACAATTGGATGGGGAACAGGAAATTCATCCCAGGCAACCTGTAAATGGTTCATCTCCCAGGCCCCTGCTTGTAAATGTTTCATCTCCAAAGCCTCTGCTTACACACTTATCAAGGGTACTAGAACTTGTCAGACATTTGGGATGCATAGTTAGGCTTAAAAAGGCCCTAGTGGTCATTACCACCTATGAAGGTGATTTCTAGTAACCCTGATAGATTCTGTTTTAAGCTATTTAAGAAGCATCTTGGAATGTTGCAAAGACCAATGGAGGCTGTGTATTTTCCTTAAGTGAGTGCAGTAAGGACCTGTTCTCTCATAATGACTGGTAGGGGTATGGTTGAAGGTATTTCTTTGGGAGTGGCAGGAGGTGATGGGTGAGAAGTTTCAACTGAACTTGTTGGCCAACATGTTTGTTATTGTTTCAGGCTGGGTGTAAGTGTTGCCATTCATGATTGACTCGGCACACTGCTGAGCATTTCCCCTGAGGTTAAAAAAAATAATTAAACAAATCCTTATGGTTACCTTTCCCCTGGGAGGCTATCTTTACCTCATAGTTTGCATTGGCAGGTTTGACCAGCTCTCTAATGTGTTTGTTTAGACAGGTGAGTATCCTTTTGCACTGATTTGTCTGTTCCTTCTTGGCTTTGGAGAGGATTATTTTCCTTTTGTTAAATAGCCTATTTATGCTAGGGATCCACTATGGTGGTTTATTTTTGCCAGTAATCATAGGTTTGACTCAGCCAGACACTGGCTCCATGATGCAGCTATGGCTGTGGTTGTACAGTGCTTTTGTTTACAGATCAGAATAGGCCAGGGTTTGTAGGGGCTTGGAAGTTTAATAAGCTATTACTTAGTTTGAGGTAATTGGCCTTAACAAAGTTCTTAACAGGTTTGGAATTTGATGGGTTCTATGTTAGTTTTAATTCTAAAGGATATTGTTCTGTGGTCAGAACCTATCAGGGAGGAGTTAAAGCACAGTAGGGAGCAGCATCCTCTTATACTCATGAGTACTACCTCTAAGACATTTGTACCTCTAGTTGGGGAGCTAACTAGTTGTTCCAGGGTGTTTGCATTGATGACGTCCAAAAACCTCTGAGCAAGTGAACTATGAGTCGTATAAATATCCCAGTTTATAGAGGGGGTAGTTGAAGTCACCCATAAGTATAGTGTTAGGCTGAATGTTAAGAAATTCCAGTAGGTTTAGGTAGGAGGTGTGGTTTTCCAGACTCATGTTAAGGGATCTGTAGCTAGCAAGGATATGATGGGGGGGGGGGGGTCACACCTATGGTTAGTTGGTCATGTTGTTGGACCAGTCTAGCAGTGTACTTGTCCTGTATGAACACTGAGACACCTTCTCACTTTGTTTTATCCTGAGCTGAGGTGGATCCGAATGTATAAAAGGCATTGTAGCCTTTGATAGCTGTGGTGCTTTCTATATTTCTGAACCATGTCTCCATGACTGCACATATGTCTGCATTCTCCAGGGTGAGGTGTGCTTCCAGGGAATGCAGTTTTTTATTTAAACTCCTAGCACTGAGCAGCAGTACCTTTAGGCAGTTGTGAGTGATTTTTGTTATGTTGTAGGGTTTAACAACTTGGCATGGCCTAAAAAAAGGCACTATGGGGATAAAGTTTTTGTCAGAATCTGGAAGCCAAGTGGAGACAAGTGCAAACCATCTTTGGCAAAGCATTGTGGTTTGTCAGTCATGTCTTCCCAGGCTAACAGATATGTTGTGAGACCAAAAACGAATCCAGTTATTGACGTCAATCATTTTTTAATGGTACTGCGGCATCATGAAAGGTGAAGGTAGGATGCTACTGAAGGCTAGATTCATACCTGCCTGGGACACATATTCAGAGAGTTCCATCATGTCTCTCTTCATATAGTCCAGTGAGGTACATCTTAGGTTGTTTATGGCCACATGGACTATGACTGTGTCATACTGGTACATGTGTGATCTGGTGGATCCTGGATCCAGAGAGACAGATCACTATGATCTTCTCCTTATTTAGCCTCGTAAGGGGGCATCAGTATATCTTACAATGAAATTCCCAAAAACTAGGATGTTTGGCTATGCAGTGTGTTGCCTTATGGGCTTGGAAGCAGGGCTACTATGATTTTCAGAGTTATGTGTTTTGTGAATTGCTGTCCTTTTTGAGTGTGTGCGGGGCCACAGAGAGATGCTTTTAAGAGGTTTTGGAGGTTTGGGTAGATTACAAGTAAGTACCATTGCATATGTGGGTCTATGCATTTGTTTCTTAGTGTTGGTAGTGAGTGTTTTGGGTGTAACACTTACAACCTGGTTTGCATTTTTCATGTGTGTATATGACAGTTTGACTCCAATGACATTATGTAACTACTCATACACTGTGTTTGTCTGTTCTAAAATTAAATGGTTGGCAGTGAACATTAGGCAGTTACTACACTGCCTCAGGATGCCCTTATTCACCAGGTCAGAAATAGAGATGACAGGAAAGTACCTAGCCATTATACCAGATTGTCAGTAGATGGGACTGAGTAGAGGAGAGTCACTTAAAGATCAAAGTGAGAGTGTTTAGTAGTTACTATTAGATGACCTGCAGAGGTGCTGCCCTCTGCACAGACTGGCAGCTCTTTGAGCAGCAGTAAACAGTGGGAGACTATGCAGAGTGTTTCCTATAGAGGATTTTAAAGTGGAGAGGTTTGATTATATACAAGGCACAGGGGACAGTGTTTGTGCATCATGCTAATGCAAGTTTTTTATACCAGCAAGATGAAAGATTTTTACACAGTTAAGCCTTCAGGCCAATCAGATAAATACGCAATAAGATTTCCACCAGCAATTTTCAACTTGGATGAGTTGAATTCCGCTCTCTGTTCCCACCAGAGTGCAAAATAACCCTCTTAATGTAAAATGAACTAGTTTTGAGCTTGAGTGTTGTACCAAATGCTTTACAACAGTCAGAAATCCAGTAGTATCAGGAATTCTTGGAAGTAAGTTACTAACCCTGAGAAATGTTCACAAAATTCTGAAAAAAAGTGTGCACCATAAGAGAACTTCAACAACAGTGAAAACCTTTGCAAAACTTTGAAATATTTTGGCAGACTTAGGAGATCGTTGGCAAACTCAGAACAGATTTTGAAGTATCAGATGAGTTTAAGAAATATCAGAACACTGTTACATTTAATTCTACATATGTCACCTCTTCTTCATTATATTGGAGATTGTATACATGGACATTTATGAATAGGAGTTTTTATACGCCACATAAAATAAATCTTATACTCAAAAACAGTGAAAGTAAATGTTGGAAATGTGATGAATTACTAGATGCCAACTGGGTTCACATGTTCATCGAATGTAGAAAAGTTGTTCAATACTGGACAGATATTTTGTAAATGATTTATGGTCTGATAACTGTCATATTTCTAACTCACTAATCCTATTCAGTGTTCCTATACCTAATGTTAATACCTAAATTTCAGATTCAGTTACTCTGGTCAATTCTTGCAATTGCCAGAAAAGTTATTGCTTTGAACTGGAAAAGTAAATAAGATTTGATGTTTAAAGATTGTGTTAATTTACCAAAAGTTGTTTGTAGAAAAAAAGTGCAAACCATTTGTTATAGAACTCATAACATTACTCATAAAAAATAACATGGCAAAAATTGGAAAACCTTTTGAACAAATACTGATAACTTCTCATGGATAAAATGATTGTTTACCATGGATGAATATAAATATTGTAAATAGATTTGTTATTGTTTTATTGTATTTGTTATATGTAGATTTGCATCTGTTTATAATGAAAACAAAATAAAAATGTTTTTGATAAAAAGAACACTGTTAAAACAACCTAGGAGCAGCACAGTAACAAACAGATGGAGTCTCTTTAACAAGTGCAGGCTGAAAAACAGTGAAAAATTCAACTAAATCAATAAATGCAGCACAGAACTGTTAAATAACACTGAGACAGCTAGAGCAAGTACAAAAAAATACTTATATCAGCTTTGTAGTCCAAATGGTTTTAGAAGCAATCCAAAAGGTGTCCAAGCCAGGCACACAGAAGCTCTGAATATATTAGCACAATCTCACAAAAATTTAATACTTTTATACCAGCAGGATGAAAGACTTTTGCACAGTTAAGCCCCCAGACCAATTAGATAAACACACAATAAGCTTTCCATCAGCAATTTCCAACTTGGATGGGTTGAATTCAGCTCTCTGTTCACACCAGAGTGCAAAATAACCCTCTTAATATAAAAAGAACTATTTTTGAGCTCCAGTGCACTAACAAATGCTTTACAACAAAATAAATTCCTGCAGTATCAGGAATCTAAGCCTTTCTCTGTACTGATCATAATAAATGATTGCAAGTTCTTACAGAAATGGGGTTTGCCAGGTCACATTATTTGCCTCTTGAGAAGTCTGTATGCAAAAGAAGCAGCAATAATTAGAAAGGCATATGAAATAACAGGTTTATATTACTTTGTCAAAACCCAACTTCAGCGAACAGCCATTCATCAAACACAAATCAGTGAATGGCCATTCATCAAACATTCACATCAGTGAACGTTTTTCCCCAGGGAAGTGAGTTAGCTGGCTCCTACTGGAGTGTCTGTATGTCAGAAGGAGGAACTTGACAATAACTCCCAGCTTTCAATCATCCACAAACTTTGTTAACCAAATATCCTTATTTGATAAGCTGACATCTGATAAGTAGATGCTGAACAGCAGAGGTCCCAGAACAGATCCCTGTGGAACTGCACTGGCCACCATCAAGCTCTCAAAGAACACAGCACTAATATTTACTGTGGGAGTCCTTTCTCTAAGGCAGTTAGCTATCTATCTAATCACATACAGATCAGATTGGAGCTCCTTTAGCTTGTTTATTACATTTGAATGTGGTAAGGTATAGAGTTCCTTAGCAAGGTCAAGATACACTGTGTAAGCAGCTTGTCCACAGTCTATAGCCTGAGTCACTCCCTCATAGGTTCATAGGTGAGTACTAGGCTAACTGCCCTGGTGGGCCATTTTAAGCCTAGCCACTTACCTCATGTGAGAATCAAACCCTGCACCTTATGTTTGGAAAATAAGCACCTTAATCATTATGCCAACCTCCTACCTCAAAGAATTTCACAAGATTCATTGGACATGATCTTCCCTTGACAAAGCCAAACTGTTGGGGCTCAGGTCTGATGCGATTATTGATAACATAATTAATAAGGTCAGTTATGATACCTTCCATGGTCTTGCATATAAACCTGTTTAGGCTGATGGGCTTGTAATTCCCAGGGTCTGTGGTGGGGCCAACATTGTGGAGTGGCATCACAGCAGCTGTGTGTCACTCCTGTGGAAAACAGCTAGTTGCTTAGGTTGAAGATGTCCAATAGTCCTTGCTCAGAGCTATTAATTAGGCAACCAGGTATATTATCTGGCCTAAAGGATGAAGTATTCTTTGTTTTGGAGGGTACCATGCTCTTCTGTGATGGCTAGTGCTTGATACTGTGAGAAATAATAGGTCTGGAATAGCTGTCTTTGGGGTGAAGATAATTCTAAATTTATTTTTTGGTATGTTGGCAACATTAACCGGACTGGAGTAGTTAACACCATTATAGGTTCATAGGTAAGTACTAGGCTATCTGCCCGAGGGCATCTATAAGCCTATCCAGAATGTGTTGGCTTTCGCGGCCCCCTTAGATTAGTTCCCTGTGCCTCTGTCCAGCAGAGTCATTAGTTCCCTGTGCCTCTGTCCAGCAGATCCACTGCAGTGATCCTCGGGGTAAATTTTCTGTTTCTCATACACTCGTCAAGGTTTCTCTTGAAGAGTGTTAGTGAGGGCCTCTGCCTAATGTAGATTGGAATCCTGTTCCAAAGCATGGGGAGTCTCTGGGACAGGAATCTATCCCTCCAGCACGTCCTACTGATCGTTATGGTGAGGTTTAGATCCATAGAGCGTGTGGCTCTCAGGGATTTGTTTTTTTTTTAGGTGGAGCATGTCCATCAATTCTGGGTTGGACATGGCCTTGTATGTCAGGCAGAGATTACCTCCAAGTACGCGGTAGGCAACTGAGTACAGCTGGAGTTTCTTCAGTCAGGCAGCATAGGGCATCTATTTGAGGCCAGTAATCCTCTCGGTGAGGTACTTCTGTGGTCTTTCCAGCTGTTGCAGGTGTCTTGTAAGGTATATCCCAAATGGGGCATTGTACTCTATGATGGGTCTGATGAGTGATGAGTAGAGGGGCACAATAACCTCTTTTGTTCTAGATGCAAACCCTTTTGTGATTATGTGGGCCACATAGAAGGATTTTCTAATCACCTTGGCAATATGATTATCAAAGGAGAGATTACTATCTACTTGGGTCCCCAGATCCCTTATTATATTTTCTGTATTTAGGGGACTACCACTTATGTGGTTGTTCACGAGTACTCTGTTTTTTCCAAAGGGGATGACTATACACTTTTTGGCATTTAGCTTGAGGCCATGATTTTGACACCAGGTATCCGTCTCAGTGAGACCCTTCTGGAGGATGTCTGTATCAGCCGGAGAGTCAATTATGGCCCCCAGTTTGCAGTCATCTATGAACTTGGTCAGCCATAGTCCTCCTATGCTTGCCTGCACCTCTGAGAAGTATATACCGAACAGAAGGGGTCCCAGGATTGAGCCCTGAGGGATGCCACTTGTAACCGGTTTAGAGTCGGACCTAGAGCCTGCAACTCTCACCATGTGGGTTCTAGCTGTGAGCAAATTGGCAACTCATCTCATGATGTAGGGGTTTATGTTCAGGCTGGTGAGCTTGTCTATAATACCAGAATGGGGAATGGTGTTGAAAGCCTTTTCAAGGTCTAGGTAGGCTGTGTGGACCTCCTTTCCCTCATCTAAAGCCTTGGTAACTGTCTCAAAGAAGTCCACCAGGTTTAGGAGGCATGATCTGCCCTTAACAAAGCCAAACTGAGTAGGGTCCAATGTTTGGAGGTTCCCAATGTCTCTGTTAATGAGTTCCATAATGATGCGCTCCATAGCCTTGCAGAACTGGCTAATCAGGCTTATAGGGTGATAGTTCCTGGGGTCCACTGTGGCTCCACCTTTGTGTACCAGGATAACTGTTGCTGTGTGCCACTCTATGGGTACGTAGCCTGTAGAGAGGTCGAGTTTGAACAGTGTGTTTAGGTGAGGGGTTAGTTCATTTTGGAGCTCATGTAAGACACAGCCTGGGACACCATCCAGTCCTATTGAAGCTGTGTTTTTGGCTTTGGATAGGGCTGTTTTAACCTGTGTGTCAGTGATTGCCGGGGCTTTACATTCTTCTGGTATGGTTATGGGCCCTTTAGGGGGTGAGAGGGGTGTGATGTTTGCACTAAACCTGTCTGCCAGAATGTTGGCAATATCAGTCGGTTCAGTGTATTTTGTGCCATTCTGCACTAACTCAGAGCAGATCTGAGAGTTTCCACTTAGGTTCTTGGCATAGCTGAAGACCGCTTTGTGGTTATCTTTGGAGTCCTTGGCAATTTTTCTTTCGAAGCTAGCCTTGGATGATTTTATGAGGGATCATAGTTTCTTGCTGATACTGATCAGGGATGTATTTCCGTCTTGGGATTTTACTCTTTTTTTTAATAGTTTCCTCCTTCTATTGCATCACTTGTTTATGGCAGGGGTCCACCAGACTGGTTTCCTTTTCTTGGAGGAGTGGGTCTTGGTTTTGCTTGGGATAGCATGATCCATGCATTCTTGTAGGTGCTCAGAGTGCCTTTGTAAAGGATTCAGCAGCTTGGACAGTGTTGTCCTTTAGCATGGGGGCTGTGAACCTTTCCACCTTGGTCTTGAGTAATGTGAAGTATACTTTTGAAAAGTTTTTCGTGGTGGTTTCCTTGATTGGGGGTGGGGGCGGAATGTGGATATCCAGAGTGATTAGTGTATGGTCGGATCTAACCAGCGAGGGGTTGACCTCTGGTGTGGAACACTGGTCGCCCATGTTGGTGATGACCAGGTCCAATATGTTGTCACGTCTGGTGGGGGTGTTGACCAGTTGATCCAGTGTGTTCAAGTTTATAAATTCTAGGAAGCATTGGCAAGAGAGTTAGTACTTGAGTAGTTCTCCCAGTTATTGTTTGGGTAATTGAAATCCCCCAATAACTGTTGCTGTGCTACTGTATGGGTATGGACCTTCATATTTTCCAGTGTCTCCAGAAATGCAGAATGGGTTCCTGGGTCATGGTGGGTGATCTGTAGCAAGCTGCAATTTGAATTGCAGTTTTGCCCATTGTTAGTTGCACATTGATGATCTCTGAGGCATCGTGCTGCACCACTAACCTGGAGGTGTGGCTATCCATGATGAATATGGATACACTCCCGCCTTTTGTGTTTTGGTCTGGGTTCTGTGGCCAAAAAGTATGGTATGAGTTATTGCCTGGTAGTGCTGGGGTGCTCTCTGGAGCCTTAAACCAGGTTTCTGTTACTGCACAGATATCGATGTTCTCCATACTGAGGAGTGCCACAAGTGCATGCATTTTGAGGTTTAGACTTCTGGCGTTGAGTAGCATTACCCTCAGTTTTTGGTTACTTGTGCTATTTACGGTGGCAGTTTGTCTTTTGAGCCTTGCCTAAAAAAAGGCACTATGGGGGCAGCAAAAGCCTTGGCCAGTATTTGAAAGCCTAAGGGTGACAGGTGCAAGCCATCTCTTGCGAAGCAAAGTGGCTTGTCAAGCATGTCATCCCAGGTAAACAGATACTGGATCCCCTTTGACTGACACCAGAAAATTATCCAATTGTTGAAATTGATCATTTTTTCTTTATACTGTGGCATCATTCTTGGTGAGGGCAGGATGCTAGTCAGGGTCATACCGGCCTGGGCTATGTGATCAGAGAGCTCTTCCATGTCTCTTTTCATGTAGTCCAGGGAGGTACATCTCAGGTCATTCACACCAACATGGACAATGACAGAATCATATTTGTACTTGTTCTGGAGTGACCTGAGTGCTTGTGTTATGTGGCGGATCCTGGCTCTTGACAGACAGCTAACTGTAACCTTCTCCTTGCCCATCCTAGTTAGTGGGACATCAGTGTGCCTTGACTATAGTCTCACCTATTACTAGTGTGTTGGGTATGTTATTTTGCCTTAAGAGCTGTGACTGCATGGCACATTGATTATGTGAAGTATGTGTTTCATGGCTTGTGATGGGGTGTGGAGGTTGCTTGGATACCTACTTTGGAGGTCTCTGTTGCTTTTGTAGATATTTATTTAGAGCCTCCAAGTATGTTTTCATGTATTTATGTGTGTTATTTGCTGGTGTTGGTTAAATAGGTCTATGTGAGACTGGTGGTGTGTTGCAAGTATTACCCTTCTCCTCTTGACTGTTAGTTCCAGTCTTGGGTTGAGAGAGCTTTGCTTCCAGTTTGGCTGTATAATTGCATCTCTCACATATATTAGTGTTTTGTGGTAGGAGGAGAGGGTTGTCTGTGTACATGAGGCAGTTGTAACATTGCCTCAAAATGCCCAGATTCACCAGTTGGACTGGAGAGTACACCTGAAACTGACCTTTGGACATGCCTGAATAGGTAAAGTGAGCTGTTTTACTGATTGGCTGGTAGGGACGAAAAGAGAGCCTTGTCCTTCTGAACAGTATGTGGTGGGGTCTAGGGCTAGGGTTAATTAGTGCATGCTATGAGTTTTGAGCAAGTACTGGGCTGTAAAATGAATGGTTTGAGTGCTTAAGTGGAAAGTTTGTCTAGTTCCAAGAAAAAAATTGAAGAGTAGACTTCGTGAAGCCGGGAATAGTTTAACCCTAGCTAACCGGTGCTGCCCGGCACGCAAAACTGTGCGAATGCGGTTTTTAGAGCAGGGAAATAAAAGAGATAGAAATTAGCCCAAAATGGCGGTAAACAGAGAAAATTCCTTCCAGGTATGCAAAAGGTAGAAAACAGAAACAGGGTCTCTGAATTCAGGTATAACCTGGTGGTATAACCTGAAAACTGGACTATACTAGTTCAGAAAATATATATATATATATATATTTCAGAAAAGAAAATAAATACACTACACTTTAAAGAGACAAAGAGAAATGACTTTACAGTGTGTAGCCTAAGTATTTAAAACACATTAATTACTTACAACAATTTACTTAGTTCAATTGCAGGCAGCAACAACATAAACATAATTTTTAACAAGCTTTTTAAATCACAGAAATAGCCAAGAAGAATTAGTTTAGTTAAGCAGATTAAAAGAAAAAATTAAATGCAGAAAAAAAAAAGTCTCTTTTTGTCTCTGTCTGTCTCTCTCTTGTCTCTCTAACAGGCACTTACTTGGAGGACTGCACAAGCGAAAAAGTGCTTGATCAGTTTTTATAGCAGGGAAATGAAAGAGATAGAAATTAGCCCAAAATGGCCAATAAACTACTAACTTCTGGGCTACATCAAACAAGGCACACAAATTTCAGAAAGAAATAGTTCAAATGAGCAGGCACAATAAGCCTTTAACCAGAAATTCCCAGCTCAGAAGGGCAGAATCTAGGCTCTCCTCCCACTAGAGTGCATATCACAAACCATCTTAATGTAAAATAACTGGCCTGAAGACCAAGTGCTTAAACCAGAACTAATCCGCTTTTAGAATAACAGTCACTGAGCCTTCATTCAGCAATTCCCAACTTAGAAGGATGTAAGTTACCTGTCCTGCCACAACAATGCAGTCCACAAACCTTCTTAATGTAAAACAACTGGTCTGAAGCCCAAGTGCTTAAACCAAAAGGCTTAGAATAACAGTTACAATTTAATCAGGCTACTACTAAGCAGTAATAAATGCAGCAGAATAATACAGCTGAGTACTTTTAAGAAGAAGCACAAGCAAAATAAGGTAATAAAGTGGGAAGAAACACAATTACAGTAAAAGCAGATGAATAAAGTGCAATTTTTTTAATAACAATAGAAAACGAGCAAACTGATTTAAATAAATTACCCAATTAACCAGTAAAAAAAATGCAAAACTGAGTCCTGTTCCAGCAGTCTTGAATCAGGCAAGTTCTAACCGTACACTCCTGCCACTAGGGTGGAGGGGAACCTTCTCCATAAAGATGGCCTGGATCAGTGCTCAAGTTATACAAAAAAAGCTAGATTCATCAGGCCTGAATCTAATCTATCAATATCAGAAAAACAGTTCAAATAAGCAGGCACAGTAAGCCTTTCACCAGAAATTCCCAGCTCAGAAGAGCAGAATCTAGCCTCTCCTCCCAAAAGAGTACAGACCACAAACCTTCTTAATGTAAAATAACTGGCCTGGAGACCAAGTGTTTAAACCAGAACTAATACACTTTTAGAACAACAGACACTGAGCCTTCAGTCAGCAGTTCCCAACTTAGAAGGATGTAAGCTACCTGTCCTGCCGCAACAGTGCAGACCACAAACCTTCTTAATGTAAAACAACTGGTCTGAAGCACAAGTGCTTTAACCAAAAGACTTACAATAACAGTTACAATTTAATCAGGCTACTACTAAGCAGTAATAAATGTAGCAGAATAAACACAATTGAGTACTTTTAAGAAGAGGCAAACGCAAAATAAGGTAATAAAGTAGGAAGAAACACAAATACAGTAAAAGCAGATAAAGTGCACATTTCTTTTGTTTTTTTTATATAACAATAAAAAACAAGCAAACTGATTTAAACAAATTACCCAATTAAACAGTAAAAAACCTCAGAAATGAGCCCTATTCCAGCAGTCTTCAATCGGGCAAGATCAGGGCCTAAGTGGGTATGCCTACTCAAATGTCCTCTCTGTATTAGGCAGGATGAGCTAATGAGACTAGACTAGGATAGTGTTGAACAGATGGGAATTGTAGGAGTGTCTGAAATCAAAATATGATCGCACTGTACTCGGTTGAGTCAGCAAATAAGATGGGCCCAGGAGGAGTGTTCAAATACAAATTTACAGGAGGAGCAATCAGTTCCAAAGCCATCAAGATTAATACCACAACAAGAACAGGGAGGGTGCGTGGGAAAACTAACTGCAGACAGAGAGAGAGAGCTCACAATTTTCAGTGAAACAAATAAATAAGCAGATAAATGCAGTACTATTTTTAACTCAATATTCAATGAAACAATAAAACAATAAAAATAAAATGCAGTACTATCTTATAACACTGCAAGTTTGTACTTATCTCAGCATGTAATAAAGTTGATGGAAATAATTTCAGAGATAAGGGACTAAGACTTAAAGGCAGAGGAAACCTCTAGGCTAAGAGTTCAACACTGATGAATATCAATGAAGTGAGAATAATAACACTACTAACAGAAGACAGAGAGAAGGCTCATTTCAGTGAAACAAAAAAATAAGCAGATAAATGCAGTACTATGTTTAATACAATCACAATGAAACAATAAAATATATCTTATAATACTGCAAGTTTGTAGTTATCTCAGCTTGTAATAAAGTTGATGTAGGTATGTAACAGCTAACCAAACAGCTCAAGTATGCAGCTATTCAGCAATTTTGGGTATTATTTCTTCATTTTCTGATATAACTAAAGAAGGTTTTTAGTTGTCATCAGCATTTGTAGCTAGCATAAGTTCATGGAATGCCTTTGTTTTTATTATATCCTTTTTCAGTTTCGTATACAGCTGCTTGATGTTATCCTTAACTTGCTCTATGGGTTTAGGAGTTTCTTCCTTTTATTACACAGCTCATCTGTACTTGTAGGTTTGATTTTAAACTTGCTTATTTGCTTGAATCTTTGTGGGACTGCAAATTTAATACATTTGTCCAGGTACCAGAAGAATTTTCTGTGTAACCCTTGGCAGTATCAACATTAAGGGTAATGCCATTGTACTTTATATTACAGATGTCATCATAGAGTTGTAGAGGATTTGTACATTTGAAGTCCTAGGATTCCATATTATTTGATTCTAGCAGTTTGAAGATTCTGAGGTGAAAGCTTACTGTTTGTGGTCTGACTTGACTTATGATGGGTATTTTCTATTCTCTAGTAGGTTCCTTAATAATCTTGCCCAGGAAGCATTTGCTTATAAAGTCTAAGAATTTTTTGCATACCCTCCATTGGTAGTATAGGCCCGTCAGTTAGTTATTGGGTAGTTACAATCACCTTGGATAACAGTATTCCTACCTCTGGGGACTTCGTCAAGAATGTTGTGTGATTTTCTGGACACATGACGGGTGTTCTGTAGCAAGCTGTGAAGTAATAGCTGATCTTATTTAGCAGGATTTGAATCAGTAGAAACTCCACTCGATGGTCTCTAGCAATGTCTCTTGAGGTCATGTGGTCTCTAACAAATATGGATACATCACCACAGTTGCCATCAGATCTACATGAGTGGTAAACACATTATCCAGATGCTGAGCAAGGGCTCTCTTGGCACTTTATCCAGGTTTCTTTAACACTATATACATGGACATAGTCCAAACGCAGGAGGGCCTCAAAGTCTGGCAGTTTAAGTAGAGCCAGCTTGATATGATCTAACAGTTGATTTGTTTTGGAAATTACATTGTGTGGCTATCTGCAACAACCTTTGCCAGTATGAGGAAGCCTCGGAATGAAAAGCTCATACTGTCCATTGCGAAGTAGGAATGGTTGTCAAGCATCTCATCCAATGCTGACGCTATTAGATCTGACTAGAATGACACTAGGTGCTTAGCCAATCATCTTTTTTTATTCCTCAGCACCAGTTTTGGGGATGGAGGGATTACACTCAGTCTCTTTCCTGCATTTGTGACATGCATGGAAAGCTCTGTCATGTCTCTTTCCATATTCTTTAGAGTTCTGAATGTCAGGTCACTTACCCCAATATAAACCACTCAGATTTTCTGTTTAAGGGTTCTAAGGGTCAGTCCTTTTACCACTGGCAATTTTGGATACTGAGAGAGGCAGTTTATTGTCACCTTGCTTTTGTCCAGTCTTGTGAGTGTGGAATCCTTGTGTCTAACTATGGAGTCATCAATCACTAATTCAATTCTATTTTTGTTTACACTGGGCCCTGCATTTACTAGTCCATTGAAGCCTGGGCAAGGATTATTGTTAGTGCCTCAGTATATGATAATTTAGTGTGTGTAACTGTAGAATACAGTGTAAGTGAGTAATGCTCACACTGTGAGTTTGTTTGTGTGAGTGTGGCCACAAATTTTACTAGGTACTTGCATCTCTCACAAATCGACAGTGATGTGTTAAGTAAAAGATCATTCTCTTTGGACTTCAGGCAATTTTGACATTGCCTGAGTACACAACATTCTATGAGGCTGGCAACAAAGGGTAGACTAATTGGCAGACCTTCCATTTTGACCAATGGCAGTGCTAGCCACATGACAGTGTAAAACGTGGCTCTAGATGATTTGGTCATGTTGACTAATGTCACCAAAATTGGGCATTGGTATTTCCTGGTGATAAGTGAGTTAAGGACTCAGCCTACTCCGACCTAGCACAAAGGATATCTGCTAATGGTGGGAGGGGTGTATGTGCTCCTATTGGTCAGTGCATGCCTGCCAAAAAGCCCAGCAGGTCTGGGTCAATAAGCTACTGGATGTCCCGTGTCCAGTTGCACAGCTTGGGTGCAGCAGTTAGTGTTGTCACATCACAGCATGAGGTTCTTCTGTTTGATTCTTGGCTGGAGTGCCTTCTGTGCAGAGTCTGCATGTCCTCCCTGTCGTTGAGTGAGTTTTAAAGACAAGCAGTAGATGTGTGTGTGTGTGTGTGTGTGTGTGTGTGTGTGTGTGTGTGTGTGTGTGTGTGTGTGTGTGTGTGTGTGTGTGTGTGTGTGCTTTTTGTGAAGGTTAGGGACTGGTCTGGCAACTCAACACCATAAAAACTTCACTGCCAATCAATCTGCGGACCGGTGAGCTGCTGTGGAGACCCATAATGGAAGAAGCTGAAAGACATTACTATTCTCTTATTCAGTTTTAAGCATTGGATGTGGCCAAAATCAATACACAGGAAAGTCAACACTAAGTCAATATATTATATTATATTATATTATATTATATTGTATTATATTATATTATATTATATTATATTATATTATAATATAGACACCAAGTAAATATAGAATGAGAAGGATTTCCAATATCTATGAGAAGTACTTTCTACCACACCTGAGATAATGGTAAGAATGTTAAAAGAAAAACAGGCCAGGACTAAACAAGTGGAAATGTAATCATTTATTATATGGTGGCAACACCAACAAGGTGAAGTGGAAAGCACGGCACCCAAAAATCAGACCGGTTTTGGCAAAAACTGCCTTCCTCAGAGACACCAATAACATAAGTGCAGCAAATACTTATATATTAAAGGAATACAAGCAAACACAATCCCATTGGCTAATCATAAATGATCATTAAGACCTGGGGAAAAAAGTCCTCCTAACTTAATAATCCAACTTCTTGTATTTTATTAAGTATAGTATGCCAGCCTAGTTTATTGGTTCTGTCACCCTGAATTTTATCAATAATCATAAATCTGAATGTTGCAGCACTATGTTTAACAGTGTATCTATATAAGGCACTAGAAATCCTCTTATTCCTAATGTCACTCAAGTGTTTTGACATACGTATGCAGAGTGGATGGGAGGTTTGGCCAATGTAAAAAGCAGAACACGAACAGGTCACCAAATAGATTACCCAATCAGTGCTGCAATTGGCAAAAAATTTTATATAATGGATCATGTTAGTATTTTTGCTAGAAAACTGTTTGGACTTGAGCATCAATTTGCAAAAAGAGCAATGCCCACAAGGGACAGAGCCAACCAACCTATCCCCAGTGAGTGTCAATTGTTGACTAGATGGTGCAAGACCTCTCCAATGTTTATAGTGGCTAAAGTGGGAACCCAAAGTCTGATCCCTACGATAAGAAAACATGCATCTAAGTGTTAAAAACTCAGACAGTACATCATTAGCTCATAGAATATTCCAATGTTGATCTACAATATCCCTAAGAATATTAATATTCTGCCCAAATGTAGTAACTAATCTAATAATAGACGTATCTTGGTAAGAGCTGACTCTATACTCCAATAAATCCACCCTATCTTGTGTTGAAGCCCAGTTACTGGCAGACATATCATCAAAGCGATAACCCCTGACTTGAAATCTTCAAATAAGGTCCTTTTGATAATATTCATAGGTATCATCAGAGGAGCGATTTTGGTATGTTTCTAACAATGTGACGTGAATGGAGGCTAGTAGCATGTAGGAAGCTATTATATTCCGGATGTTTACGTTAAACCTGACTACTAAGGGTATCATCCAAATTCCTAGTTATGGTAACATCCAAAAAATTTATCTGTTTAATATCACAATTAACTGTAAATTCAACACCCTATTTGTTGTCATTAACATATTGAACAAATTCCTGTAATTAAACTCTATCTGCATGCCAAACCATCAAACAGTCATCCAAATATCGCCTCCATATATCAGTCTCTCCCAGAAAGATGTTATGATTGATGTCATAAATCAATTGCTCCTCTAGAAAACCCATAAATAGGTCCACATAAATGGGGGCAAAATATGCCCCCATACAGTACCTTTAACCTGCCAGTAACATTCCCCATGAAAATAAAACACATTCTTAGCCAGGACATGTTCTGCAAGACATACTAAAAGAGTATTAAATCCAAGAGGGTATAAATCTGCCCTGTTCAACCAGTACTGCAAATCCACCAAACCAGCCCAATGGGGTATGTTGGTTTAAAGGGCCGTGACATCCAAAATGCATAACAGCCACTCGGGATGCAATTGCATATCCAAAATTATTTTAAGAAACTGTGTGGTATCTTGCATTCTAGATCTAACAAGTTTTAACAAAGGTTGTAAATACTGTGTCAAAAAGATGGACAGAGGTTCAGTGAGAGAATCTCTGCCCAAAATAATGGACCTTCCCGGTGGTTTCCAAAGATTTTTGTGAATCTTGGGTAATAAATACATTGGGGATCAACCACGGTTAGATGATACAAATCAGAATCAGTAATAATAACTTCCTCCACAGCATTCTGTAAAAACCCATCAATTTCTTGCTTAAATCTATTAGTAGGATCTAAAGCATATGCATATAAAACCTAGCATCAAGTAATTGTTTTTGGGCTTCAGCAAAATAGGCAACCTAATCCATCACAACCACTGCCCCACCCTTATCGGCCGGAAGGATGGCAATATTCTTATTATTCCTTAAGTTGGTAAGTTCCTGTTGTTCTATCTGTGATAAATTATGTGGCAAAAGTTTTGATTCACTCATCCTGAAATGTACGTCTTTAAGAACACAGTCCTGAAGGGTAGAAACATGTTTATTCATGGGGGGGCATGTATGTGGATTTATGGAACCAAAATTCAGTAGATCTTTGAGACCCATCATCATTAACAAAGTGTAATTTAAGATTAAGCAGGTGGCAAAAATCAATAACATCATTAACAAAAGTGTCTTCTCCCACAAAAAAAAAAAAACAGGAACATAGTTAAGACCTTTATTCAAAAACTGTTTCGGAACATCAGTCAATTTCACCGCAGAAATATTATGCACATTGTATAAATCATTTACTGAGGGATTATTACCTTGAGCAAAGTTTCGATATTGCCTGTTTTTCCTATGTTTTCTTCCACCCCTATGCCTAAGCGTTATTAATGTTCTGTTTTTTTAGGTGTAGGGGAGCCCCGAGTGTGACAAAGTTCTACATCAATGGCTGAAGATGATTCATCACCTAAAGTCCCACCATGAGCCCTCTGACATTTTTTAAGGATAGACCTATGTCTTTTCCTTTTATGTGGGGTAGATATAGTTTCTGAGCTTACAAACTTGACACTCTTATGGGATACAAAAGGCTTGTCCCTCTGATAATCCCCCATGTCCCTATTGAATTTCTGGATTTTTTTTATCCTTTTTTTATCCTTTCATCCTTCAATTGTTTCTCCAACACACGTAGCTCTTTAGTTAGCTGATTAAAGCATGTAAGGTAGTATGTTTCCCCTTCATAACTTTTCACCTTGCTTTCCACTTCACCTTGTGTTCGTGTTGCCACTAATAATAAATGATTACATTTCTACTCATTTGGTGCTGGCTTGTTTTTCTTTTGATATTGGCTTTTTTGGCCGTTGCACCTGCCGTACTTGTGTAGCTGTTCCTGTAATAGTAAGAACAGCAGTTACTTCCAGTCCACCATCTTTGTGTACTTAGCATGTGCTGAATCATTTTTATCTTTGTGCCTGTCATCACCAGGCATAGTCTGATGGAATTGATTCAGAGAGTCAAGGGATAACAAACTAGGAAAAATATAAGATGTCATCTTAAGTCACCAAAATACAGAGTTATACATGAAGCTCAAACTAGAAACTTAAAGGAAAACAGAAGAGTTCAAAATTAACTAGTGGGAAAACAAGGCCAAGATAATGCAGGTTTATCCTAACAGCCACATAATCTCTCATCCATGGCCCCCTTCATGATGAATCTGGCAATACAAATCACAGTTAAATCATGCATGTTTACTTTATAATTTCTAGCAAACAAGACAGATGCTACAAAACTAACATTCACCTTGTTATTACATGGCAGCTGGTCACGCTCTATGAACAGTGTTAGACAACATTTTCTTTATTATGTTTAGCTGAGATCTCTCATTTCTGAGAAGGCCTGAGCTGCTAGGAAAAATAAAGAACAAATGAAACCTCTGTATTCTTATACTGACAAATTTCCCCCAGTGAAAGCAAATAAATATACATTTACAGTTAAGAAAAGTTTTACTAATTCTCAAAAGCTGATTCACCCCCATTGGTTAAGTGTCACACCCTGGAGGTAGGTCCAAAAGGTCTCCATTTCCTACACTCAGTATGTCGTCAGCATATTTAGTAGTTTTCACCATTCGTGTATTTGTAAACAAGGGCCATTTCTATTCAAGGTTTCATATCCCCTCTACCCATTGTTCTCACATTAGCCCAATTTGCCAACTAAACAAATAAAGCCACTCAGCTAGATACAAGAAGCAAATTGACAAACTCACAAAACATGAGATACGAGTCGTTTGTGGCAGATTACATTAAACATCGAAATCTCAAATCCATGTGAGAGAACACTTGCTGATGTTAAAGTATTCTTTAATACACTCTCAATTATCAGTAAATCTACTGAGGCATAAAATCATGAACCTTGGCTGACTATCTCATACAATCATCAACTCAAAACTGTTACACTACAGAACATTCTATAATGCTGTGCAGGTTTCTCACGATATTGCAGTAATTTTCCCTTTTACAATTACAATCTATTCATTACAGAACTTGTAATAAAAGCAAGGACAAATACACCAGTGGGCTATGTTTATAACTGCTTCTACTAAGCAAACAATGTTCCATAATATTTCTTTTTTACAACAAAACAAAGTTGTCTGTCTTCTATCTAAACTTGCAACATATAGCTGCAATGCTGTGTCTTCAGAAACAATTCTCACAAAACCCAAATATATTTTCTGGGCTGTCTTTCTTAACAACAGTTCTGAAATTTAGAACTCAGTGTTTAACTTTGACTGACATTTATATGTTAAGTATTTTAATATATATATATATATATATATATATATATATATATATATATATGGTTTATCATCGAAAGGTCAAATGTGACACCATCGAATGATGGTATCGTCGATTCCTTTCCGCGAAACCGACAATGTTGAATTCCGACATTGTCGAAATACAAATCGCCATAAACCTTGGAATGGGCTTTAACATGGTTCAAGATGGTGGCGACATTTGTATTTCGACAATGTCAGGTTTGACCTCCTGACATCGACTAAGCCCCGTTACCATCAGATAGTTAAAATGTGCCACTAAGCTGGGCGACAGCAATAATGTTGTAAAATCTAAAGCAATGAGGAGATTCAGAATAATTTGGGAAATCTAATTTTCATTACAATAAAATGATAAAATGACAAAACTCAGTTTGTGGAAACTGTCAAAGCACTGCCTTGCTGCCCAGTGCAGGGAGCCTTTCAACACGTATTATTTGCATTGATCTCCTTCCCAGTGCAAAAACAGACCTAAGACTGCATTCTGTGTACATCTTTCAGAAAGTACAGATGGAATGTGGCAGCTTTAAGAAACACATCACATTTTTTTTTTACTTTTTTCTTATTTAAACTTGAAATTCATAAGCAATTCTTATTCACAGGATGTTAAGTTTCAGTAAAACAATATCATGATACACACTGATAGGAGAAGAAAGAAAAAACGAAAACTCCTTAATAAACATATAAGGTCTGGCTGTGTATGGCTAAAAGAGACCTCAAAATAAATATCTTGAATAATTTTAAAAGTCATAGACTTAAATGATTTTTCATTAGTAAAATATGGCAATCCCTTAGTAAAAATGTTAGCCTGGTACTTCTCTTTGTAATCCAAGTTAAATAATAAAATGGGCTCGGCAACATCCCACTGATAACTTTGTAAGAGTTATGCATACAAGAACAGACCTTATCTTAGTATTCAAAGCACATTCGCCAGATTCAGCATATAGAAGAAAATGATTTATAGAATAAAAAAGACCAGTAATTTACCAGACTATAGAGTAGGTTATAAGCTGTAACTTAACAATATCCATCTGAAGACAAGCAGCTTAAAACAAAAATTAAAACCTATCTGCAAAAAAAGCAAAGACCTTGAAAGTAAAATACACATGCATTTATTATTCCTAGCACATAATGAGTATAATATGGGCAGTGCAAAATATATTGAAGTACATAAGCCAACAGTATGTTCAATCAAAATGAGCCATGAACCAAGGATACTTAAAAGCTCATGATTGAAGAGTTTTAAAAAAATCCATTATAGTAACTGTTTGGTAGAGGTATCCCACCCACTACAATATAATAACACAATGTCTTTTGCAAAAACAAGTAGCTTAAGTAGAGTGCAGGTACCTGAGGGTACCTATAACAGCTAGGAAAAAAAAAAAAACAGAGATCCCCAGGAATAGGCCCAAGGGCACTCCTGGCCTGTAGCTAGTGGGCCAGATTGTACATTATTGGCATTTGTTACATTTTTAATCAGTAATTTAAGACCGTATGCATTTTTATACAGGTGCCACCTACTCCTAGTTTATCAAGAGAGATTATAGTATTAAATCCTCAAAAACAGTCTATGGGGTGTAGAAAATCAAGAAAACTCGGGGGTGGGGGAGGAAAAATGCCCATGCTTTTACATAAGTAAACGTTCATCACTTTCAATCCTACACATTGAGACCTCATACTAAAATAGCATATACAATGCTCAATAAATAGAAAATCAAATGCATCACATGACTAAAAAGAATAACGAAAACGTATAAGAATAATAAATATTCAAAAAGACGTCAACAATTAAAAAAAATATATAAAAGGTATATAGTAAATATGTCTCTATTGAAATGTCAGAATTCAAAATGCTCAGTGCTGACACACTGAAAAAAAATGCAGGGAACAGTGAATCTCAGACACTCCTCTTTTCATTTAAACTTATTTTCTGCAGGGTGAAAAGCCCCCAGGCTCCTCAAATTTAGTGTATTTAAGTCTGTTTTTTCGGGTCTTCAATGCTCAGCATTTCAGAACTTACTACAGTGGGTCCTGACATTTCAAATAGTTATCAATAAAATTATTGTGGCATGTTCACTTCATATTTACTTCTTTATGGTCTTTTTGAGATTTAAAATCGACAGCAAAATTAAGAGGGATATATACATCTGTCAGTTACTGCCATTTATATTTGCAATATTCTGTGCCAGGATCCCTGCCTCCTTTTCTAACATACTGAAAAAAATCTAGCAACAAAAGCACAAAGCTTCTGAAATTATTACAGTTAATACTACGCCTACATGATGCGTTAAGCGTATTTTTATGTTGATGACATTCGCGGTCATGGATTTGAAAATTAAACTCTTTGAAGTTTTCCCTATATAAGAGGAGTTGCATATTGTGTACACATCTACATAAACTACATATTCTGAACTGCAAGTAAGAAAAAGTCAGGTAGTTAATATGTTGCTTTCGTAGACTATCAGGTATATGTCTATGGGTCTACCTGATATTGTCGAAATTCCACTTCATTGAACTTTAAAAACACGAGATGACTTTGCCAAAAATGGACTTTATCGAACGTTCACATCACCAGAGTTTTGATCTGGGAAAGGAGACACTTGGTCACCATGAAAAAACAAACACACTGAAGCATATCAAACCCAACAAAGTGGGGGGGCTGTGCCCACCACACCCATTATAACTAAATATACCAACTCCGAAATTGCACTATAGTGGGGAAAAGGGCAAATTTCCCCATGGTGGCCAAGTGTCTCCTTTCCCGGAGTAAAACTCCAGTGATGTGAACCTTCGATAAAGTCTGCTTCTGGCAAAATTGTCTCGTCTTTTTAAAGTTCGATGAAGTGGAATTTCGATGATATCAGATAGACCCATGTCTATACATACCATACACTTTTTTTTAGATAGTCTCACAAAAAATGCCCTTAAAATTCTGACTGTGTTTGTTAGTAAAAATTGGCTCATTCATTACTAACTTCAGAAAAACATCATGGTCACCTGTCAACATTGTCCAGTTGTTTCTTATGACCTGAGTGATCGCCCCACTTTTAACTGTAAAAGTTAATAGCATTGCCATACTCCAGTGAATAACTGCTCACAAGTTATTCAAAACCACTGATCACAACCTCCTTTTACTCTTCAAAGCATCACCATGATGCAAAATCACTTTTAAGTTGGTTTAATATCAGCTGCAAAAACATGGAGAAAACTCTGATAACATAAGCATGGGCAGGATCCTGAAAACATTATCTCTTTGCAAGCAGTCAATAAAGAGGAAAAGGAGTCTTGAACCAGTTCAAGAAGAAGCTATTATCAGGACAAGAAACAGTAACAGAAAATGAAACAAGAGAACGTTTACTACCACCCAGAGCACAGTTACAAGTAACTACTGAAAAAAATTGCCAGTTGCAAGGCAGAGATTTAAGGGAGTTTTGTGTAAGACAGTACCAAACACGCACTGTCCCTTAGGAATGCAGTAACTGGAAGCTGGTGCAATTTCCTCAAGTCACTGAACAGTCCAAACAAAATAAACTGAGTCCAGTACAGCAACTGGTGAATGAATCAATGGCTAGTGTGTTCTGCACAGCTGTGGCACATCGCTTTCAAGCTATTTTAATGTCATTTGCAGGAGAAAGGGAAATGCCGACAACTTGAGTATCATTTTTTGACACTTCTCTATAATCAAGTGACTATTAACATTTTCTATAATTATTAAGAGGGAGACCCATTCAGGTTCCAGAGTGGAGTTAACTCATTTAATGTTTCACTCCAGCTTTGTTCTTTGTCTTTCTTGTGGTTATTTTAGTGTTCCAAAAAGACTATCTTTTGCAGAAAAACTGAAAAAGAATGCAACACAGATTTCTGACCCTTCAAGGTGGACATCTACAAGGATTGAAATGTCCCAGGCAACTATCACTGAAATCCAGTTTGCTGAAGACTGTTTAACCTTGCACAGAGCTGAGTTACCACCAGGTTGTTCCAGATACATTTGTGGATGCCTGCTGAATTCTAGCATTCACATTTTACCTATCAAATTTATTACATCAGATTGGCCAAGACGGTGCAAACAAAGTTTCAGAATTCACTAGCAGCAGACAGATTCTGCACAGAGCAGAACAGATCTTGTACTTTAATAGTCCTATCACCTGACAGTGAAGATAAGTGATGAAGATTAGCCCAAACTGTACTGTGTTGGTACCTCATTTGGTAACTTCTCCATGCATCTTCTCTGACTCTGGCATATTAGACATGCTATGATCTAAGTACTCAGTTTCGTAAATCTCTGGCTTTCCTCTGAGATATGCAACCCAGGCAGCTTACTAACATCAACAAAAGAGTTTGCAGAGGTACCACCAGCAATGCATTTGGAAAATATTTTCACATCATTTGGGAAAATCACTGCACTAACATCTTCAAGTTCTTTTGCAGTCTAATGTCACCAGCACTTATGAAATTATATTAAAACATCCTTTATGCTGGAATGGACACTGTATTCAGGAGGTGCGTATTGAAGTTCTTAAAACTGTAACTATGATCCTCAGAACAGCAGAACTAAAAGCGCAAAAGTTGGGGGAAACATATAGACTGTCTAAAGTTGTAGTACCTCAAAATGTTCACTGCAGTCAAGATAAAGGTACTGCAGTCCTGCAGTTAATATATATCAGAAGCAGGCATGTGTATAGATCAGGGACCCCCTGATATTAGGGGGTGATGGTGTAAATTCCACCCACAAAAAGTGCTCTAAACATGTAATACAGATGTTTGGAATTTGCAGTCTTTGCTGGAAGAACAGATATCACTTTTCAAAGTGCTGTGATTCACTTGATTGTATCTCATGCTTATAACTGAAACTATGTTCAGATATGTAAGTCATATCTCACTAAAAGGAGGTGTAGTACCTCAGCTCAGGCATAACTGGAAATTTTGTGGTAGTTGAAGGAATTATACAAAGGCCCCTGAAAGCATGTCTGAAAGAAACCAGTATGAGCATCACATCACAAGAACAAGCTTACTGAATTTGTGGGTGCAGAATTGGATTACTGAATCACCCAAGGACTAAACACTGGAGCAAGATAGAACTGGACCTCAAATCAAGGAACTGCTAATGATGAAAAGAGGTTCCTGACTGATCAGTCTTGCACAAAAATAAAAAGTGTGGTTTGTGAAGTGATAGACATAATACAAGGTCTAAGAAATCCACTTTGGCTGGTCTTTCTTTATGATTGCATTTAAAATGTATGAACTTTGTTATGGCTGTCTGTGGCTGGCGAAGTACAATATTTTAAACCAGGTGGGTAAGTGATGTGTGCGGCAGCGACAAACAAACATCTTTTAACCAAAAGAAGTTGCAGATGTAAATGTTGTGGAAAGAACACCACTAATTTAAAACACATTAACAAAAATCAATGAAGAGGCATTCCAGTAATGAAATTAACATAGTCTCTGTCACAGAGATTAGTACTTTTACATTATGTAGGTTTGTGCAGAAAAATGGAAACCAGAAGAACTTGATCCAGTCCTGACTAAGCAGTGTCTGAGAGAGACTCATAAGGCCACAGAGAATTCTAATAGGGCCGTTGTGGGATATAGAGGCACATATTGTTAAAGTGGGATGCACAAGCACTTAGCAAAGGCTACAAGTGAGTTGCATTAGAGAAACCACTGAGTGTCAGTAGCACAGAAGCTGGTACAACACCCAGTCCAGTTTATCAGATCAGTAGGCTTACAAACAATACTAAAACATGGTGTTGCAGTCACATAAAGTGTCAGAGAGGCCTTCAAAGTCATTTGATAAATCTAATATTCTAATAAACAAATGCCAATCATGACAATGTAAAGAAGTGCAGCATTATGTGCTTCACTTGCAGATTGTTTTAAGGAAAACAGATCAGGAACAGTAGCTCTGTAGAGTAACTGATGCAAAAATCCATTTATTTATCATGGCTTAAACTCAGATATAGAACACTAATAATGAACAGCCTGTTGTTGAGGCCAATGTGAAGTTTGGTTACACAGAGACGGAGGAAGGGGTGAGTGAAGACTAGTGGGATGTTCAGTTACATGAATCAGGGTGGGGATAAGAGATTAAGTCCAATGGAATGTTAAGTTGCATGTATTGGTGGTGGTGGTGGCGGGTGGGTTATGAGGCGAGTGAGAAGTTTGGTTACATGGATACGGATAAGGCTGCAATGTTCACTGCACTCAAGATAAAATGAATAGCCACTCTTTCACTGACCAGGGGACTGATGAGCTCAAAGCTGTGACAGTGAGTGCAGCCATGGAAACCTGAAAGAGAAAACTCTGTCATCTTTGGTCTATTAGGACCTGGGGAGGAGAGGAACCCCATGTTTGAAGTGTAACTTCACTTCAATGAGGCCTTTCATTCAGTATCTAACTATCTACTAACCTATACTGCTACTATGAACTTACACTCAAAAACTTGAAACTCAAAGCAATAGTGCCTGTATGTTGTTGCACATATTATTAGAAATTGATTATTTTACTTTCTAGTTGTTCTTCACAACATGTTTAACATTTTCATTCATTTGGCAGGCAGGTTAGAGCACTGATCCAATAATCCTGTTAATAGGATCATAGGAGGTCACTAGGCTAATGACCCTAAGAGCCTTTTTAAACCTAGTCAACCATGCGCCAATTTTCTCAGTTATCAATATCCACGGGCTAGAATGGCTTAGGTATACGCCTGCTACTTAGGGCATCTACAAGCTACCCCTGCTCATAAGGGACATGGTTACAGTACATCTTGAGATGGTACTTAAAGTGAGTCATGATGTCTACTAGGAGACTTTAGTGAATAATTGTCAGGGAAGTGGATGGCAAATGGTCAACTGGTTTTTGGGTAATGCAGGACTAGTCAACCACATTTCTTCAACCCTTAAATGGCAAGACAGCTGAACTACCCCCCAGCCAGTGCAGAACCCATAGTAATGCCCTGCCTGGTGATTCAATGTTTTGTGATTCACTGACATAGAATCACTATTTTATATCAGTTAAGTGTGTACAGCTTGATTTTTTAAGAATAAAAGTAACATCAAATGTTAACGATCAGTCCTTGTGTTTTTTTTATTTTTTATTCAAGGTTGTCGCCTAGGGAATGCAGCATTCTCACAATGTGAAAAGTACTGGGCCCTGAATCCAATAATGTGATACCGTGACAGAGCCTGTATGCTTCTGGTATACCAGTGGCAAAGGTGGCCATGCATTATGCTGAGATGATAAAATATTACTGGAAGTATTAGTGGTCATATAGTCACTCAGTGTTGTGGTCAGCATTCCGTCTAGTTACATAATGTTTCTGCCTGTGCCAGGAT